>NC_056726.1:1924244769-1924422269 GCF_019279795.1 Protopterus annectens
GAGCTGGGTGCACAAGACCCAAGATAAAAAAGTGCCCAATCCTGGTAGGCACACTGATGCCAGGAATGGAAAAGATGACAATGCAGAATCTTGAAAATATGGAAACATTCCTACAATGGAATGGAATGTTTTATAACATTTAATATTCAATATTTAATATTTATATTAATATTTATTTTTCATTTACTATTTAATAATTACCATTTACATATATATTTATTACAATCAATGTTTAACTTATTGGTAAAATATTTTCATTACATTAATTCACAACTATATAAATTATTTGATACTATTTTGTGACATAATTTAAATATAGACTTAAATAAATCTATATCAAATTTTCATGTTAACGTGTGGAATTGTATTATGAACAAAATATATATTTTTTAACAATTTTAAATATTATAATAAACTGATATAAGGGTCAAATTCACTTTTAAAGTCTGCATTAACAGTTTCTCTTTTAATTATTTTAAATGTATTTTTCATTCACTGCTAACAAAATACAAGCTTCATTCAATGAGTGTTGATTAACACAATTAAGTAATTAGAGTAATTATAGCAACTGTATTTAAGGGACGTTCTAGGCTAAGTTACTTTGTACTCTGATGATGCCCTGACATGCAAGGGTGAAAGCGCTTAGTACTGCTGTTTACAACTGTTTTTCACTGTTTTCGTTGTGGTCCAGTTTTATTCGAAATAAAGAGGATTGTGTATCAACTCTAGGAGTCAAGGTTCTGATTGTTGCTGCTTACTAGTCTTGGTTGGAAGTTTGTTCAACATTCCTACAATGGGGCCAGGCCAAGCCCAAGGGGAGGATGGCCCCCTTGTTGTAGAAGGAAGAAATAGTCCACAAAAATCACAAAAACTGATAGGCCAAAAAAAGAGCCATAAAGATGATAAAGTAGACTATTGAGGATAGGAAAGAAATTGTGCATTGTTACTATTATGCAAAAAGCCCGGAATTTCCAGACACAAGGTAAACAAAATGGTTACGAGAGAAATTAGAGGAAAGAAAAATACTTCCACAGGAAAAACTGTCAGAAGCTTCAAATGAAAATTTGTGTTCATTAATACAACATATTTGTGAAAAATAGTATATAGATCAAGAAACTTTGATCCATTTGAAAAAAGAAACATCTGAGGAAGTTCAAAAATATAAAAAAAAAAAAAAAAACTTAGAGATATTTGAAAAGTATAAAAAAGAAATATGGACATGGGAATGAGAGAGAGATTTGATATGGTGCAATATTTATGCAAAGGAGTCAGCCCAAATTAATTAATATAAAGAAGGCAGCTCCAAAGATATTTGAAGAGAAATACAGGAAAAGGCATCCGGATATGGAAAATTTAACAATAAAGAAATAATATCACAAAGAGGGAACATAGAAAAGAAGATTAGTAAAGAAGAAGTTAAAAAAATAGAAGCTGAAGTTATGGAGTGCCCGGGAAGTGAAGAATTTGGTGTAGAAGGTCTAACACAAGTTACATCACAGCATGATGGATTGGGGTCTATATTATTAAATGAAAACTGAGTTAAGCAAAACCCATTTGACTGACACGCAATGAGCGAAGGTCACAAATATCACAAGAATGAACGGAGATCGGCGTAGGAAATTCTTCTCATTTACTTCAATGGAGTGCGATCTTGGAATTGGTATATTTAAGTAGCGGAGTGTGGGGGGTGCAGGGAGGCTTGACCCCCTGCATAAAACAGTTAGTGAAAGATTTTGTGTATTACTTGTTTTATTTCTCTTCTTCGATATTTGCGACTTTCGCTCATTGTGTCTCGCTCAAACGGGTTTCTCTTAACTCAGTTTTCATTTAACTAATATAGACCCACTGGATTGAGTCCCCAGAGTAAGGAGAAGTACGAAGATCAGGAGTGATCCAAAGAAGAAATATGGACATGGGAAAAAAAATAGATTTAATATGGTTGATATTTATGCAAAGGAAAAAGCAAAACTAACCAGTACAAATAGAGCAGCACCAAAGATATTTGAAGAGAAATACAGGTAAAGGAATCTGGACATGGAAAACTTGACAATACAAAAAATAAGGAGACATAGAGGAAAAGTTGAAGAGGAGATTAGTAATGCAAAAGTTGAAATAGAAACTGAGGTTATGGAGTACATGTGAAGTGAAAGATTCAGTGTAGAAAATCTAATTCAGAAAGCACCACAACAGGATGGAGCAATGGATATCCAAAGTAAGGGGAAACCAGTGGAACAGTAAGCAATTGGTCAGGTGCCATATGAAGATATTTTGGAGCCCTCCATAGGAAACCAGTATAAATGTTCACTTGAAGCTAGACAGCATGCGAAGGAACAGGAAACTCTGGAAACTGATGCAGTCAATGCTGAGGAGGGATAGGCCAATGAGTTCCCATATGATAGAGCAACGGATGTCACAGGATGAAATCAAAGAGAATGTGCCACAGGAAGATGGTAAATTAACTTTCTATAGAATGCCTGCAGGAAATGGAAAACAAGGGATGTGCCCTCCATTTGGAAGAAAATGAACTAAAGGAGGAGTTGCTTGATTTAATGGCCACAGATAGACATATTAAGATCAATGAAAAGAAATAGACTGCAGAAGGTCAATAAAACCCAGAAAGTCAGAAGTCTGATAAAACAAATGAACACAGTAATTAGGACTGTCCATAGAGATCCATGTGACATAATAGAAGTAAACAAGATATATTACTGTGCAGCTAAATTAGTAACTGATAAAGTTCTACAACAAGAACACAGGGTAGTGAGGGAAAGTGAGAAATCAAATACCATCATGGGAGTATCGAACAGAGACCACTATAAAGCAAATAAGACACGAAGTGTCACTGTTAGAAGACTATAGAAGATGGAATAAATCAACAAAAATACTAAGAAAGATAATTGTGATAAAAGCAATGCATAGTATTAGAACATACCAGGATCTATTATGTACTATCGCAAATAACAAACTAAAAAATTCAGCACAGGCAGAAAACTTAGAAGATTTGCATATAAATATAAAGAAAAAGAAAATAATTTGCTGATGACCCAAAAAGTTTTTATGGAGAATTGGAAAAAAAGGGAAAACAAATTGAAAGACTGCCAAAAAAGAAGAAATAGATACATTTTGGAGAAGTATCTATGAAGATCCTGTGGAACATAACAAAGATGCTAAATGGCTAGAAGAAGTAAAAGAAAGAATAAGAAGTTTAAAGATACAGGATATCAAATAGGATGAAGTAACAGCCAGAGAGATTGAAACAAAGTTAAGAAAAGCCTCTAATTGGAAACCCAAGGCCCAGATGCAGTACCTAACTTTTGGTTAAAAGTATTAACATCTTTGCACAAAGATTTAGCCATGAGTAAGAACTATTTATATGCATACCTCGAACACACACCAAACTGGCTAACAACAGGAAAACAATGCTCATACTTAAGAATGAACCTGCAAGCTACCCTAAAAATTACAGACCGATAACTTGCCTTCCGACGACATATAAACTATACATGAGAATTGTTGCTGACAGAGTTTATAGTCATTTAGAAAAAAACTCATTTATGGCAGTAGAAAAAAAGGGCAATAAAAGAAAGTCATAGGGAACAAAGGATCATTTGTTGTTAAATAAAGTCACAGTGGAGAACTGTGAAAAAGGGAAGAATATAAGTATGCCATGCGTTGACTACAAAAAAGCATTTGGTAGTATCCCACATTCATGTCTAAAAGAGTGCTTAAAAATGTAAAAGATACACCATACACTGATCAAATATATTACAGTGACCATGAAACAGTGGCAGACCACTATGCAATTAAGCCATGATAAAGGACAAATTATTACCCAAGGATAAAAATTCAAAGAGGGATATTCCAGGATGACTCTCTGTCACTGTTGCTATTCTGCCTTGCCCTTAATCCAATAAGCTGTTTACTTAACAGCTTAGGCCATGGCTATAATTTGGCATCTGGAAAACAACAAAGTGTAAAAACATTTCCTCTTCTCTTTGTCAAGGATATAAAACTGTATACCTCATCAGATGAACTGAAAGCACAACTGAAGGTTGTCAAAGCTTTTTTATATGATATAAGAATGTCATTAGGTCTTGAAAAATGTGCAAAAGTAACTTTTAAAGCAGGAAAACATCAGTTTGGGACAATAATGTGATGTAAAAGAACTTGAGCAAGAGGGAGTGTATAAATATTTGGGAATTGATGAAGGATCAACAAAAAAAGAACTTATGTGAACAAAACTTAGTAAGAATACTTTAGAAGACTTAATTATTCCTGAAAACAGCATTGACATCTAGGAACAAAATCCAAGCTATAGACCAATTTGCTTTTCCTGTCCTAACTTACAGTTTTGGAGTGAGTGACTGGCCCCAAAACGTGTTGGATAGATTAGAGAGGAAAACAAGAAGGATGCTTCATGCTAACCAAATGATTTATAAAAATCCATGTATACCAAGATTGTATATTCCCCATTCCAAAGGAGGGATGGGCCTCCTTGAAATTGATTAAATGTATATATCTGCAATTGTGGGACTCCACATATATCTGCTGATTTCAAAAGACCCAAAAGTACTGAAAGTTTTGAAACATGAAGAGAATAAATCTAAGATGACTTCTGTGCTTAATCTAGCAGAAGCATATCGGCATCAAGCAAGAATGGAAATCAAACCAGAAATAGATAAAAATCAGGCAGCAACTGAATGTGCCAAAAACCAAAGGAAAGAATATAAGGTGAAGGACCAGATGAGAAGGCAAGAAATGTGGAAAATGCATAAATATAGTTGCAAGTATAGAAAACTTCTGGAAAAACCTCATTCTGATTAGGAACGAAAGCAGGAATGGTTAAGGAAAGATGAATTCAAACCAAGACATGAAAGGTTAATATTGGTGGCCCAAGATAGTGGGCTGCATAAATGCTGGTTTACAAAGACCATTGAACATGTGGGAGAAACAGACAAATGTAGGTTTTATAAAACCAAATTGGAAACAGTTGCATACCTCGTTGTTGGTTGTGACATACCAATGGCAGAAGGACTGTATACTGAAAGGCATAATAATGTGGCAGGACTGTTGCACTGGGGATTGTGCAAACATTATGGTACTGAAGTGACTGAAAAACACTGGAAACATAAGCCACAAAGCATCATAGAAAATGATGAAGTTTATATCACATGGGATCACTCATTACAAACAGTTCAAAAGACAGATGCTAGAAAACTGGATATAGTGGTCCATGAAAAGAAGACGGAAGTAGCATTGATTATTGAAATTACCACACCCAGTGATTCAGTGTGTTGCATACAGAGTGATACACAATCATAAAATATCAGGATCTGCAGGCAGAAACAAGAGGATTATGGAAGAAAGATACCCAGACAGTCCAAATAGTAGTAGTAGGAGCAACAGGTCATAAAAAGAATCTACAATCGTATTTAGATATATGTTACCAATGCATGCAACCCTGTACAAATTGCAAAAGAAGTCATTACTGAGCACATTGCGGGTGCTGTAAAGAGCACTTTTGGCTGTCATCAATAATTGAAACAATACTAATTTCATGAGCTTTAATTGTACATTGACTAAGGAATGGGGTCCATTCCTGTCATAATATTTGAAACCCAAAAGACTTGGAGAAATTAAAAAAAAATGCTATATTATAGTAATCCTTACAGTTAGTGTGTAGTTTGGAGACTTACCTTGTGAATGCAGCAGTTGACAGACCTGTTGTTTGGGGCTGACTCTGTCTGATGCACTCAGTACACAGCCAATACATGGTTAGGTACAGGTTGTCTGGGTTGCTTGGCATCAACATGTTTACTATATGTATGTGAGTAGGAGTAAGGTGTCAGTCCCTAGGGCCCTAGGTTGTCAGTGAATGTGCTATGCATCTGTTAGCAAATGCCAGGGTGTACTGGGCAAATCTGCTTACAGGGACAATATCAGGGGGCTCCTCCTCCAAGTCCTCTTGTGAGTGTGACTGTGGTGACCTAGGCACTGATGTGTATCCCTTCCCTTCGTTGATCCTGCTACATCTGTTTCTGCAGGATCATATTCTGTAGCATGGCTCATACTATGAAAGTATGTGCACATGTGGCTGGAGAGTACAGCAGTGTCCAGCAGATATATCTAGGCACCTGAAACGTGACTTCAGCAGCCCAACACACACTCTATGATGTTTCTAGTTTATGCATGTGACTCATTATGTTGCTCTTCAGTGGATGTGTGTGCATTTCTGATGGGTGTCAGATATGGGAGTCACTACCACTGTTTTCCTGTCAACTTCCTCAAAGATGTTATTGAGGAACCCCAATGGGTAACCTCTTTTCAAAAACATAGACTTCGGTAATATACATTCATCTATAAATTCACCATAGCAGATCATTATAGCAGCCCTAACCGCTTGCCCTTTCACAATTGCCTTTTTCTGATGTAGTGGGTGACTGCTGGTAAAATGTAGAAAGGCATTACAATAAGTGGGATTGCAGCAGATAGTTGTTCTATATCTTTGGTTCAAACTATCCTTACTTAGAAGTACATCTAAATAGTTGATATCCTTATGTCCTATCTGATAAGTGAAATCCAAAAATGTAGTGAAAGTTTTGATGTTACAAATAAAGGTCTCAATAAGCTCAACTTCCCCTTTCCAGATGAAACACATATCATCTTGGTACCTTGTGTACCAAGCGACATTCTCCTTGTAAAGCGCATCATTAAATAAATACTGAATCCACAACCCCCCTTTTAGACCCATAGTGGATGGGAGAGGCTCAGTCACATATGCAAGTGCAAAGATTATTGATTGCAAACTCAAACCTTACATCGTCTGAATCACAAATATGCCATAATTCATGGAGTTTTCTTTATTGTATCAATAATTTAGCATACTACAATGGTTTTACCTTTCTCACAGTGGACATAAAAGATATATATATATATAGTTATCCCACAGACACTAGGTATTGAATTGGTCAGATAATTTCTATATCTTAAAGGCATGGCTAGTAGTGATATAAACACCATTGAAACCTTGTTGGAGTTAGTACTGACTAACAACTTCTTGTGGTTTGATGGAACCATCTATCTACAGAAGACAGGGATTGCGATTGGGTCTCCTTGTGGCAGTAGTTTTGCCAATTGTGTAATGGCTATTTGGGAGAGGCATTATTTATTTACTGATGCGCTTTACAAGGAGAATGTCGTTTGGTACACAAGGTACCAAGATGATATGTATTTCATCTGGAAAGGGGAAGTTAAGCATATTTGAGACCTTTATTTGCAACATCAAAACTTTCACTACATTTTTGGATTTCACTTATCAGATAGGACATAAGGATATCAACTACTTGAATGTACTTCTAAGTAAGGATAGTTTGAACCAAAGATATAGAACAACTATCTACCACAAGCCCACTTATTCTAATGCCTTTCTACATTTTACCAGCAGCCACCCACTATATCAGAAAAAGGCAATTGTGAAAGGGCAAGCAGTTAGGGCTGCTAGAATGATCTCCTGCTATGGTGAATTTATAGATGAATGTATATTACTGAAGTCTATATTTTTGAAAAGAGGTTACCCATCGGGGTTCCTCAATAACATCTTTGAGGAAGTTGACATGAAAAGAGTGGTAGGTCACTTTCACCCGATTGTTTGTAAAGGGTATGAACAGGAGCATACTGAATGGGCAGTCAATGATGTAGTGATTAGGGATCACACTAATGATAGCACAACTAGCAGGTTCATTACAACATTTTTCCTAGATGCCACACATATTAGGGACATACTTAACAAAAACTGGTCCCTTATCAGCGAGGATATCAGTCTTACCAAACTGGGACAACTACCTCTCATGACCTTTCAATGGGACCCTAACTTAAAAACCCTAGTGGAGAGAAATAAGGTAAATAAAAGAGGTACGGGTATGGCGAAATGCGGCAAATGCCCACAATGCAGATTCATTAGAATCACTAATAAGGTTAGACTAAGGGATAAAGAATATCATATAAGTGGTAGGTTTAATTGTGAATCCCAAGGTGTGGTCTATGCAGCAACTTGTGTCTCCTGTGATGCATACTATATTGGGAAAACAGAGAGAAAAATCAAACAAAGGGTATATGAACATACCTACTGTACTGGGAAGAACAACACTACCAATGCCTTGGCCATCATAAAACACCCCAACCATCAATTTCAGTTTATGGTACTACAACAGGTAGAACACAATATTAGGGGTGGGCCTTGGGAACTCAGACTGGAGGAATTTGAATTGAGATGGCAGGTACGTACCTTGGCTCATGTGCCCCTAGGGCTTAATGATTACATTTCTATTAAATGCCTTCTCAAACTTAAGGCTCTAAATAGATAAGGCTATTCTAACTATGGCTTATTTAATTTAATAACATTATTAACACAACCACATTTATAGCACAATTTACATTATACACCATATTTTTTAATGTTTTTTTCTGATGCATTTTAGAAACACAATATTTGGTGTAAGTCTTCTTAAAGTATTGGGTTTGGGCTCTAACAACACCTACAAACTTCCAACTTAATTTATTGAAACATAAGCATAGTGGATTAGCGCCAGATATATGATCTTTGGTGATGGTTCACATCAAAGTTTTTTGGACGAAGAATGTTAAGACATAAACAGGTATACAGTGAAGGGACAAAAACTTTGACTAGGTAATACTGTTGTCATACTGGTCGACAGGTTTTAACCATGTATTTTTCTGATTTTAACCATATATATGTTTTTCTGTTTCTATTTATGATAAAGATTTTGCAATGTTCTGCTAATGTAAAGAACTCATTTATATTTAACTATGTTACAGTACTTGTAATGTAGTTTTTTATTCCCACTTTTGCATTCTGTGTTGCAAAATGTTTTTCTGGGAATATCTCTTTAATTTAAAAAAAAATGGTTTTAATTGTTTAATTGATATGGCAGTTTGAAAGTATTTAAACAGCAACTACATGTTATGTCATTTGTCTGATGAAGTTGGTGGAGTACACCAAAGAAAGTGCTTACTTTATCTACAATAAAAACAGTGTTGCTGTGGTTCTGCTGCTGCCGTTTTTCTGTTTTTTAACTGTTTTGGTTTCACAATTTGAGGAGTTTGTGTTGGAGTCATGATAGCTGCCAGAGCTGCCAGCGCATGCATTCATTATAATGCCGTGGACATTGCACATGACCTAGCAGTTGAAGGATTGGTACCTCTTGTGGTTGACATAGATTTTACCCTGCTCACCAGGTGGTGCCATGATGTGTACAAGAGGGCGGTCTATGGCATCCATTACCTCAGGGTAGTGTGCTACATGGTAAAAGTGTTGCATACTGCTGGCCCTCACCTCAGAGGTGAAGAGAAAATAAATGCACTCACCGGCATGTGGTAGCATGGCATCCAGTAACTGGTGGATTACCCTGGTTGCTGATGTTTGTGAGACCCCCATCATGTCCCCAGTTGATCTTTGGAAGGTACATGTGGCTATTATCCTACACACTACACATACCTTTTTTTCCACTGGGATGGGTTCCCCTCTGTTGGCTCTGGGTCTGAGTTGATGGAGGCAGAGGTCAATGAGTTCTTGTAGTATGTCCCTGTTCACCATGTAGTGATGTACAATGTCCAGATCATGTAGCTCATGGATGGTTGCCATGGGCCTGAACACTCTTCGTCTTCTCTGCCTAGGCCTTTCATCAGCAGCACCAGCAGCACATTGACTTCAGCATCTAGCCCATACAAATGTAGCAGACCTGCAGCAGCCCCTAGCATTCTTTCACTTAAAATTACCAAGTCTGTACTCTAATGGTGTAGTGTATGGGTAAAAAATCTGAATATTGGATGTATGCATACTTTATAGTGTTCTACTGTAGGTGATGACTGTGTGATTGGCTACCTACGATGCATTCCACCTGCCAAGTACATCATTAAGAAGATTTAATGGCCCTAGTTTAAGTGGAACAGGGGTCATCAGTAAATAATATATAATTGGCTTTTAGATACACTCAATACAGCAGCGTGCTGTGCAAACACATAGAAACAAGTGTTGTGAAGGTAAACAAAGCTTAGCAGTCACTGTACACACTACCCTGAAAGGTCACTCTCAGCACGGTGGCTCACCTCACAAACACATGGAGACACATGACCTAAAGATATATAAAGCTGAGCAGCCAGTGTACACCCCCCCCCTGCTGAGCACAGTGGTGCAGCATGCAAGCAGGCACAGCAGAGCTCCAATGAGCTTACAAGTTTTCAGATACACCAACTCTTGATGTCAACTACCTCTTCTGTGAACACCAACATGGCTCTGTGCTTACATGGAAGGGATATGTGGACACGGATACCCAATTGTGCTATTCAGTAACCCCACCTAATTTGTATAGGGATCCATGCACAGAACCTGCAAACTATACAGTTCCAAGCCCTGCCTTCTTAGTGACAGCACCATTTCACTATTGTAGATACTCCACACAGAGTCCTATAATACATTTCTGTCACATACTATTAAAAGTGTTTTTCCACTCTATTTTTCCATAAAAGCATGTTTGCACACTGTGGAGTGCTGCGCAAACATACCCAGATCATTAAAAAAAAAATAAAATTATTTTAACTTATTTTCCTTACATTTTTAGACAAACAGTGGATAGTTTTGCTCATATCTGTATGTGCTATGCCATTTCTGTCCATCTACCTGTGTTTTTACAGCCCCTGTTTTCTGTCTGAAATTCTGTACATGGAATTTTTCCGTGTACACTATGAAGACTGACACAGGATCTGCAGGGCTGCCTGTCTGCTTTCTGGATTACTCTACTTGCCTCATTTGCAGGAGATTCACCTTTTTATGAAGTGATTTGCATGCCACAGAACTTACCATGTTGGCACACTGATGTGCGCCACTCAGCAGTGCTTATAGGATTGCAAACCTGCTTACTTTCATGTAAGCAGCATGCCACGATGCCTTCTGTATATGGTAAAAAAATATCATGTAGGCTTTAAATCCCCCCATTGTTTTGAATACATAATTACAATGTAACGAATCAAAGGCTTTTTATGTCTAAGCTTAAAACATCTCTTCTTATTTATTAGTATTTGAAAGATCTATTAATGTCATGTTTCTTTTAACATTAACTTGCACTTGTCCCTGAACCCAATTTATGAGTATGAATTGTATTAGGACTTTTAACTTATCTACTAATATAGACATAAATATATTATAATCGAATTTTAATAAAGAAATAGGTCTATAAGCAGCACATATTTGTGGATCCTTGTCATCAGAAATAACAGAATATTTCCAAGATGTGAGGATCTTTTCATTTTTTTGTATATCTGTCAGAACCACTTGATAAAGCTGTAACAGTTGGGAGAATATTTTAAATAATTCTGGAATTATTCCATTTGTTACTGGGATTTAGTAATTTTCATTTTTTTATTTTGTCAGTAAGTTCCTTTTGTGAGAAAATTTCAAGTAATTTATTTTTTTTTTAAATTTGGGAGTAATTTTATTTATGTTTTCCAACTTTAATAACAAATGTATTTCTATGTTCGTGAAATCATTTTGCAATGTTTTCTTATTAAAAAGAAAAGTAATATTGTTTAAAGATTTCTAAAATATCACTAATATCGGCATATCATCTATTACCACTAGGATTCTTAATCACTTTTAAGTGATGTATCTTAGATTAAAATTGAATTATTTTAGTTAAGTTATGTAGGCATTTAGGAGACATTGCATATTAATTTAGTTACAACTTTGCAAGAGCTAATGCTATCTTATGTTTTATGACTTCCAAATATTTCATTTAAAAGATAAATGTCTTTGTTCCAGTTTTTATCATTATTATTCATTTCTAAACTATGTTCTAGTAGTTTATTTTGAATACTGAGTAACTGATTGTTCCACTCTTTTATTTTATTTTATTGTTATTACTTTTTTTGCACTATGTCAAAATTTTCCATGTGTGTGTGTGTGTGTGTGTGTGTGTGTGTGTGTGTGTGTGTGTGTGTGTGTGTGTGTATAGAAAGAGAGACAGAGAGAGAGAGATCTATATCTATTTATCTATCTGTCTATCTACACACAAGCTTTAAAGGAATCCTATATTGGGACATTGTTTATTTCTTGAGAGTATATTATATTCAAAAATATGTCAATTTCTGATAGAAACCAATATTTAGAATCTTTTAAATTAATAATGTAGGAGGGTGTTCTTTTCATCAGAGGTAATGTATTCATTTTTTGGAAAAAATCATTAGTGGACCAGCATTGTGATGAGATAATTGGCATGACATCAAGTTAAAGTTCATAATTTTAGAAATTAAATCTTCTGAAATTAGAATCTTATCTATTCTAGTGTGAGTTCCAGTATAGGAATAATGAGTATAAACCAAAGTTGTATCATCTCTTAGTATAAAGGAGTTCTTTTAAATTAATAAGATCAACCCAATTAGTGAGAGCTTTAGCTGAAGAAGAAACATTACTGGAACTAGTACATTATATTTTATTTGAAGCCTCCTCTCATTACTAGACTGATGTGAAATTTATTAAGTCTATTTTTTTTTTGTTAATTTGGATCACCTGACTGGAAACAAGTATAACTTGACTAGTGCCCAGATTCTGTTGTTATATTTTGTTGTAGTCAGTAAAAGTAGTCATTCCTTGTTCAAATATTTGTTAATAAGCTGAGGCATGATTATGATTTGAGAGTTATTTAACAAACCCTACACTTTTTTTTTACCATGTAGGCATCAAGCCACACTGCCAATATGAGCACGGACAATTTTAGATTCATTAAGTGCTGCTGAGGACACACAAGCACACCAACATGGAAACGTCTGTGGCATGCAAATCACCTTATAAGCAGGTGAATCTCATGAAATGAGGTAGATAGAGTGATCCAGCAAGCAGATAGGCAGCTCTGCAGACCCTGTGTCATTGCCCATAATGTACATGGATAAATTCTTTGTACAGGACTGTAGACAGACAAAAGCAGTAGAAATGTAGGTAGACAAACATATGAGCAAAACTATCCACTTCATGTTCCAAAAGTTACAGTAAATAGCATGTTTGTGTGGAGCTCCACAGTGTGCAAACATGACTTATTAGAAAAAGGAAAAATCAAATATTAATAATATGAGGCAGGAATGCGTTACAAGAGCCTGCATGTAGTATATACAATGGTGCACTAGTGCTGTTGCTACCGTGAAAAGGAAGCATGTAGTATCCCGATTGTGAGCACAGATCCCTATGCAAATGAGGCAAAGATACTGAATAGCATAATGGGGTAACTGTGTCTGCAAATCCCCTCTGTGTAGGCAGAAAACCATATTGGTGCCCACAGAGGAGATAGCTGACATCAAGGGAAAGTGTGTACAATAACTTCTCAGCTGACTGGAGCTTAGCTGCACCTGTTTGCGTGTCATGCTGCCATGCTAAGTGTGGAAGCCTGAGGGTGTGTGTGCACTGATGTCTAAGCCTTGTTTAACTACCTGGCATGTGTTTCCGCATATTTGTGTGGTTCACATCTGTGCTCTGTGTGGCAGTTTGAGGGGTGCACTGTCTGCTGAGCAGTGTTTACCTACAGGGTGCACATTTGCCCTGTGCTCCCCAGTGCTCAGAGTTTCTAAAAGACCAATGATGTATTAATTAGTGTTGATCCTTGTTTATCTTCAACTAGGGCCAGTAAATTATGTCAGTGATATATTAGGCAAGTGCACTGCATCATAGGTAGTCAATCCTGCAGGCAGCACCCACATTAGAGCACTATAAAGTATGCATACACCTTACAATCTGATTTTTCTCCCATAATGTACACCATTGGAGTACAGACCTGGGAAATTTAACTGAAAGAATGTTAGGGGCTGCTGCAGGTCTGCTACATTTGTATGTGTTAGATGCTGAAGTCAATGCTACTGCTGCTGACAATAGGCCTAGGCAGAGAAGGACGAGAGTGTTCAGGCCCAGGGTAACCTTCCATGAGCTACATGCACTGGAGATTGTAGAGTGCTACAGAGTGGACATGAACATACTACAAGACACATTGAGCTCTGACACCCTCAACTCAGGTACCTTCTAATGACCAAATGGGGTCATGATGGGGGTCTCACAGGCATCAGCATCCAGGATACTCCACCAGTCCTGGATGCCATGCTACCACATTCTAGTGAACACATTTATTTCCCCCTCATCCCTGAGGTAAGGGCCAACAATATGTAACTCTTCTACCATGTTGCACACTACCCTGAGGTAATAGGTGCCATAGATTGCACCCATGTACCCATCAAAGTACCACCATGTCTGGAGGGTGGACTCTACTTAAACTGCAAGGGGCACAAATCCATCAACTGCCAGGTCATGTGCAATGCCCAGGGCATTATCATGAATGTGTGTGCTGGCAGCCCTGGCAGCTATCACGATTCCCATATCTGACATGCATCACAGTTGTACCAGATATTTGCTAGGAGGAGACATCCCACATGGCCATTTAGTGGGAGATGCTGGCTACGACCTGGAACCGTGGATGACAACTCCCATCAGAAATGCATACACACCCATGGAAGAATGCCATAATGAAGCACATGCACAAACTAGAAACATCATAGAGTGTGTGTTTGGGCTGCTGAAGTCATGATTCCAGTGTCTCAATATATCTGTTGGAGCCCTGCAGTACTCTCCAGCGACATGTGCACATATGGGGTTTATATTGCATCTGCAAAACTCCTTTCAGTGAACAACTGCTTGCCAAATGATAACCAGCAAAATCTAGCTCCCCCATATGCCCATTCCAACATTTTTTTTTTCCTGGGGAAAAAACACTTGGCCAACCTAAAACCAGACAAAATTTAAAATCTTTCAAAGTGGGGGCTTTGCCCCCAGCACCCTCCAAAGTAAATATTCCAACTCTGAAATTGCACTACAATGAGGAAAAGGGAAAATTCCTGATGATGACCAAGTGCTATTTTCCCCTATGAAAAAATTTGCTGAATTGGCCATCCGTGGGAGTTAGATTTCTCTATTTTGTGTTCAGCGAAGAGCCTTTCTCTGAAAGGGGTTTTCACAGACATAATTTAGACTAAGCATATGTTTACAGTATGTGCTATACTACATAATATGATCCTGCAGAAGGAGCTGCAGCAGGATCAGAATAGCCACCTCACCTCAGCCACACTCACAAAAGTACTTAGAGGAGGAGCTCCCTAATGATGTCCCTGTAGGCAGACGTAGGCATACTCAGTATGCCCTGACATTGGCTAAGAGACAACACAAAGCACATACACTGACAGCCTATGGCCCTAGGGACTGACAACTTACCCCCACTCACATACACATAATAAAATAGCTGATGCAAGGCAACACACACAACCTGTACCTATCCATATATTGGCTGTGTACTGCTTGCATCACGCAGAGTCATCCCTGAACTACAGGTCTGTCAGCTGCTGCATTCTCAAGGTAAGCCTCTAACCTACACACTAACTGTAAGGATTACTATAATACGGTATTGTATGTATGGATCTGCTGCTGTTATGCAAGATAATATAGTGGGCTGTTTGGTCAGAGTTAAAATGCATATGGGAAAACTGATACTCAGTCCAATAGTATGTGCTTTTTAATATTCACTAGTCCTCATGGTTGGAAAGTTGACATCAGGCAAGGGAGATGTTAAACAGTGGGCACACATGATATTTTGACTACTGTCTACCCAAGCTGATTTTGTGCTGTTGTTCTCCCACCCCAATAAAGCAGTGTACCCATAAAACTACTTTAACAGAAAATCAGCTATGATATAGCATTAAACCAGGCAATCTCAGGGCTGTATGTCTCTCTTCACACAGGATAACAATGTACATATGAATGCTGTTGATTGTGTGATGGATGACCCCTCTCTTTCTAGCAAGCTGTGTGGTTCAGTGGCCTAGGGAAGGTGGCATGGGTGATGGTTCTAATCTGGAATTATTCATGATTGCATGTGAAGTAGTAGTATGCTGGTGTTTTCACAGATTGTTATACTTCCCGACCTCTCAGTGCAAGAAATCTGGACAAAGCCAGAAATATTGGGGGGACAATGGCCGAAACATAGGGACAAAGTTTAAATATTGGTCACATAAACCTTACTGGAAGTAAAGGTGTTGCAGAGTACATATATTCCGATGTATATAAAGTCTGACACACAATTGTTTGTTTGTAGTTAGTAGAATGAACTGATGTCAATATTCAATAAATCAGTAGAAGACCACAAATGTGTGAGGAACAGACCAAACATATGGGCCAAACTCTGCACGTTCTGTGAAAATCAGGACAGTTGAGAGGTATGTAGACTGTCAGTCAGTTGGTGGTGTAACATTACCAACCCAAGTCACATTTAGTACAGCAGACAGCTGGGGAATGCTGTGGACATTTTGAGTGAAGTGCAGTAGTTAAAATAAACACAATTCTGTTGGCCCTTCATTGACATGATCTATTATGTATAAATGGCTGCACATACAGAAATAAACCTATACATATCCCTCTATCAGTATCTCTCTCACATGCATATTTATATCTATCACTACAGAGTGTCAAATAGATATATATAGCTATATATATGAAAATGATACATGGGCTCCTCCTATATATCTACAGAACGTATGTACATATCATACACACACACAAATGCACACACACACACACACACACACACACACACACACACACACACACACACACACACACACACACACACAACTATTGATATATACATCCCTGTTATATAAAGAAATATGTGAGTGGATGTCTGCATGTCTGACACACCGTAATAGTGGTGAGTAAACTGCACTATCACACAGCCATAATGTTGCTCAAAGGATCCAAACTAAGGGTGCAACAGTACATAATCCACTTCCCTACAGACTCCTATGTCTGCTGGATGTCGCCACATAGATGGACACAGGTGATAAAGTGGTGTAATATATAATGGTGTCAACATACGTATGGATAGGGCACAGTGTCCATGCCCACAGTGTTGCCTATCTAACTGCATGCAACCACATATGGCCATACTGGTAACTGTACACACATAGCTAGGAAAACATCAGTTATCTCATTGCTAGAATACTATATGCAGATAACAGTATGAACCAATCTCTGCAGGCCACAGATGCTGTTCAACACAAGCCTTGTTTGTATGATGCATAAGGAATGTACCTAAATCACATATATAACAAACTTTACCTGTGGTGCATGCAATAAGTACTGTGATCTATAGTGTATAAGCCTGGATAGGTAGGGATTCTAATCTCACTACAGCCCACTTGGTGTGTGTGTGTGTGTGTGTGTGTGTGTGTGTGTGTGTGTGTGTGTGTGTGTGTGTGTGTGTGTGTGTGTGTGTGTGTGTGTGTGTGTATAGCCCTGCAAAACAACAGACATGCGCTCATGGACTATCCACCTGCAATGGCTATGCACCTTTTTGGCCTGTAACTTGCAGCTGGCTTCCAAACTGCCCTATTCTGCAAGGCCTGCTGATGTCAGCCACCTTAAGACTACCAGCTGACAGTGTAGTAGTGTGACATAAGCCATGGTGTGTGCAATAAATACTGTGATCTTTAGTGTGTAATGCTACATTGGTAGGGGTACTATTTCCACTCTGCCCAACATGCTGCATATGTATATCTATATGGCATACATATGGTAACCTATATAAAGTAGACATAGGTAGGGTTTTGCATCACTTTATTTGTAGCGGGTGATATTGCCCCCCAAATGACTGACCACAGCAAGGCTTACTTATATCAACAAGTATTATATGTTCTAAACTGACAATACTAGCAGACATGAGTTGTGCTGCGCTCATCTGGTACTATGATCTATACTGTGTACCAGTACATAGGTAAGTGTTGTAATCTACATACAGCCAACTTGCAGTATTTGTGTACCTTGGCATATCCTGTATGCAGTGAATGTAACTGGTGCTAGTCTGAATGTGGCCATGTTTGTGTGTGAGGCTGTTACAGCAGTATACATAATGTTATGGAGGCATTTCACATGTGAACTTAACAAGCATAATGGCCATACAACTCTCACAATCAGAGACATCTGTATACCCCTTGGTACAGGACCAGCAAATATTGCCCCAGTCCAATAGGGTCTCAGACAGACACTGAGTGTTGAGATGACAGCCACCTCGCCAATCAAACAGATAGCATGTGCTGTGGTGGTAGGGTCTGTTTCAAGGGTGTGTTTATGTCTGCTAGACAAATGTCTCACACAAGCATGCAGTATTAACCTCACATAGTAGGTGAATGTCCTTAGAGTGAGTCCTCCATCCATTTACTATGTTCACTACAGAAAGGCAGCATATGCACACCAGCAAGGTCACACCTTGCCCTGTAGCAGACTTTACCACAAATTATGAATGCATGAGTATGCTGACCACTGCCATTGTCCTTGGTAAACTGTCATACAAATGTGAACCTGTTGAGCCATGCACATATACTGCTGTACCTTGTTGAAGTCATATTTCTGCTGTGCGGCCATGCCATGCTGTGCCACTTCACTGCCACCTTGTGTCAATAGGTTATTCCCTCAGACTCCTGCAATGGAAACATACAGGTCTGTGACACACCTGTCATTATGTTACAATACCACCAGTACACCATCATACAATATAAGGTCCACAAAAGTAGGTTGCATATGCATGACACATGGCACCATACAGTATAAGTTGTTGGCCACTACAAGTGGCATGCAAAAAGAAAAATGTATTAACCAAGTACATGTCAATTAATATAGTCAACCTGTGCATCAGGCACATACTTTCATTCCCCAGCATTGATGGGAAAGATGAAAGGGATGTGGCACAGGTATCATCACTTGCACAGGGTGCTGTGTGGGGTTGCTGGAGGCCTAGACTGGCCTAAATAGTTGACAGCATGTGTGTGAGTCAGGAAGGAGAGAGGATTAGATGGGGCATGGAGAGGTGCTGTTTGTGTCTGTAGGTGACCTGCATGTGACAATGGTGTGTGAGTGTGTGCATGTACACAGTCAAGCCAGTGTTAGCCCTGCACGTGTGTATTCTGGACAGCTGTAGACCATACATGGTACAGTTGACAGTTCACCATCTCTGGCCCTGAACTTGGAAACTGACTCTGCCAGGAGTTGGAATAGCATCATCATACCCAAGGTCAGACATGGTGCTAGTACCTGATGGTGACGGCTGTCTGCTGGGACTATGTCCCCCACGAGACTGCCCAGGACCATATGCCCATGGCCTGCCATGTTATGATGTGGACAGCACACTCCCTCTGTAGCACTGGATGTACTGCTACTATGGAAGTGTAACTGTGCATGGCTGTGTGGACCCTCAGCAGATGGTGTTGCTGGGTCTACTATAATTAAATGAAAGCGGAATCTGTCGAATATGAATCAGTTGACACGTAAACAGCAAAACGCATTAACGTCGAATGCACTAAATAGCAAAATCGGAAATGTCAAATTGTCATAGTTGGCCTGTCTGCGGTATAGCTCCATAAGGTAAGTGTGCAATAGTTATGGAAATTAGAATTAGGGTGCGAGTTAAGGTAAGTGCATAGATAGGTAATGTATGTCAGGTTTAGTGTAGGGTTTTGTTAAGTGTATGTGTGTGGAATATTTACTTTGCGTGGGTATAGTTCTGCAGGGTAAGTGTGCGGTAGTTACGGACCTTATGGTTAGGGAGGGGTTAAGGGAAGTGCATAGTTAGTTGTGTATGTGAGGTTTAGTGTAGGGTTACAAGTGGGGTTTAGGTGCTTTAATTTAGGGTTAGTAGTAGGGTTTTGGTTAGTGTATGTATGTGTTTTTTGTTGTTGTATTTGCGTAGGTAGTATGTTATGGGGGTTTGGGTTGGCCAACTATTGCGGTTTCGATGTTTAAATTGTGCCGTTTTGTGTGTTCAACATTATCGCATTTCGCTGTTTATGTGTCGACGGATTTGTATTCAATGGATTCTGCTTTCGTTTAATTACTGTAGACCTAGTGTTGCTGACCTACATCCATGGGTCCGATGCCATCTGTCCACTGCATCAGTGAACTGCTCCAGGGTGTTTCCAATGTGATTGAGGCAGTCATGGATGTCAGACTGTGCTGCATCCATAACCCTAAGCATACGTCTGGTGTTCCATTCAGAATGTGGCTGTGCCTCCATGATAGACCAAAACATTATCCAAGTGGCCTGTGATGTGACACTTGCAACAGGTGGTGGACAGACAGCAGTCCTCCTGTGAGCACCCCTGTCAATCCACCTGTGTGAGACCTCACCAGAAATCTGGCTATGGCCAGTGTCTACACTCACCGATGCCATGGTTGCCACACTACCCTGTTCAATGTCTCCACCCTCTGACTGTCCCATATATATGAGGCCTGTGTGGACTGGCTATGTGTGGGAATACTGACTGTGTGCAATGACAATGGAGGCAGAAAAGGGATGTCAACCTCCGGGACAGATTCAGTCCCTGGCAACCGCACCTGTGCCTCACTGCGGCTCCATCATCATCAGAGTCTGAAGAAACACTGACATCAGGTGGTGTTGCGGAGAGACCCCAATCCCTCTGGTCACCTGTGGAAACCAAGACAAAATCAGTACATCAGTACCTGCACTGTTATTTATGGAAGATCCACAAAGAGTCATAATAATGAGGATCCACAACTGCATTACCACTCTCACATCCTCTCATCTCCGCTTTCATGCACAACAGACTTCCTCACAACAACATACACATTTGACTCAAGGCCTTTAGAAGAAGCATGTCAGCTAAATCACGTGACACTTGGGCAGTGCAATGTACCTTTTAGGTATGCAATATGACACTATACCTCATAACACAGCACATAAAAACCAGGACACCTATCTTAACAAATATATACAAATACAAGTTTCAATGCCTAAGGTATGTAGTATCAATTTTTTTGGTATGTACAAGGCATATCAGTTTATTACTTCATGTACACCAGAACTTATTTGTTCTGAACTATAACTGCAAATGTGTTTTTGCTTGTTCAGCTACACTCCTGTGATTACCCACTGTAGGACACCTAGGCAACTGTTTCAGCTGGAACATACAGACATTCTACTCTGGTTATACACAACATTACTTGTACATAAGGTATTATCCTGGCCCTCATCCTTAATAGTATATGTATGTTCCATAATAAAACAGTATCAAGCTTACCAGAAGCAGAACCACAACCTTGGACAACTCCTCACAGACCTGTAAAAAGGTGAGGATGAGGTCATTTCAGTATCATTGCATGCTGCAGCACAACAAGGTAATACCTGCATATATCTCACATGTACAGTAACTACTGTTTTATTTGATGTATTGCTGACATTCTGGGTATGAGTGTATAACTGAGCTACCCCCCCCCCCACAGCACATAGACCTAACTCACACGTGAAGGTATATACAGCCTGACAGAATTAATGCTACAGTAGTACAATGGTGACCACAGTAAGCTTACCTGCATGGTCCTCTGCTTTGGACATTGTGGTACGCACTTCCAAGATGTATGGAGTGATGCATGCCTGGGAACTGTCATGCAGCCATAGGTTCACCAGGAATTCTTCAGTGGCCGTGAGTGGGTGTTCCATTGCAGGACCTCCACTATTGATGGCACAATCCTTGGCTACATCAGCTGCCTTTCATCATGCAGCATTCACCATATCCATAACGTGGTATTGAAACTGCTCATAAGTCATGTTCAGGAGGCCAGTCTCATTCACATACCAGACAAGGTCTGGCCACAATGCAGCCCACTGTTTCGTGTTATGCCTCCTCCTGGATAGGAGGAAGTGATGCTGCTGCCATAGTCCTTGAAGCGTAAGTTCATTCTCTGCATTTGAGAAGGGGGGCACACCTTCTGTGATACATTAGTCCTAAAATATGCCAAAAGGGAAGCACATTACAGAATCAAATACATGTATGCCCACTATGTAAAGATAGAACAAGAACAAAATGAAACAAAACAACTAGATAACCTGCACGGATGACAAGTGCAAGGCTCCAAACCAAAAGACAAAGTCCAAGCCAAATATCAATAGAAACTCCATTCACATGAATCAAACCAGTTTCGGCTGATGCCTTCTTTTAGCACTAGATTGCTTTTTGTTTCGAATATCACACAGATGTTCCCCAATTCTAAACTTTAAGGGTCATGAGGTCTGGCCCACATAAAATGACATACACGTACATTTGGCTAGATAGATGACCCAACTGGTATTGCAATTGGCAAAAAATGAGATTTCATAAACAATGGGTTTTTATATAAACACATTTCGAAACATTCCACTGGGATTTTTGGATTCACTGTTATTGACTGTATTAGATATAGAAGGAATGATAAAGCCACTCTACATGAAATACTCAATAACAAAGAAAAAAGTAGATAGTTAAATTGTGTGTGTGTGGGGGGGGTGATCCCACCAGGACTAAATGAACATTTTTGAATTTATTTTTATCCAATCATATAGTTACACACAAGAGGGTGCTGTATATAAATCTATATGTTTTTCAGCAACTTTATACTTTTGTTTATATCACTAAAGAAGGTATCAGCTAAAACCAGTTTGATTCATGTGAATGGAGTTTCTATTGATATAAAAAAGGTTTTGATCCACTGTATATGTGCTGGCTCATTTTTGACAAGAACAAAATGACCAGCACTATCCACTGCTTGCTCACACATGCCATACCCCACAGTGTCACAACATAGTACGTGTGTGGATACAACTGAGATAGTATCATTGCTGAAGTAGTTCCCTGTGTGCCCTGAGAGATTCTGCTGTGTGATCATACAATCAACACTCCAGTCCACTGTCATGTGTCTCCTAAGGCCACCTTCCGAATAATATGTCATAAAAACAGTGCCAGACAAATAGCAGTGTGCTATTACAACCACTATATTGGGACATCCAGCAACACCAATGTGCCACAATGACAAAAGCAATGCAATCCTGATATAGTGTATGTCCCCTGTATGTGCAAGACAGCAGAGTATCAATGGCATGTCATTACCACAAGTTGAAGACAAGCTTAGTGCTGTACTCCCTATTCCGTATACCTTTATCCTCCCATCTGCATCCTGTTATACACAGAAACCAGTTGAGTACCTATTAGAGTGCAGTACTCCTCTGCTGAAATGTGCTACCACTACTGTGTCACAAAGGTGTGGTCTGTGTTAGGGCAGTCTCATACAGAATGTTTGCCCATAGCCAGCTGCTTGCATTTTAACATGTTGCTCATTAGCAGGTAATTGCCTCTAAACAAATCTGTGACTCTGATATGCTAATTGCAGCCAAAACAGCTGAGTTTCAGTATCATTAGCCACATGCAACCACTGTGCAATATATAAGGCCTTCATGTAGATCAAGACCCCTTTCTAAGCTGTTGAGAATGATATTATTGGGGTAAGGAGACTACATCATTGCAAAGGTTAGATCTGTAGCAAAAATCTTTACATAGAGCTGTGTGTACCATAGGCTGCAACTGCTGCTGCAGTTAATGGACATAGGCAGTGAGTGTGAACACTTTGGAGGACAACAAGCTGTAGGTGTATCTGTGTCAGCAGAGTCAGCCTTGTTGCTGAGGCAGAGCCAGGGTGATACTCCCCCTGGCATTCTAATTATGGCATTTGTTTAAGCTAAGTATGTTAGGCACTAGTGTCAATAACATAGTACTAGGCAACATATAGCAGTGCTATATGGATATGTGATGTCTGTTCCTACCTGCAGGCCTGTGCTGTGACTTATAGCAGTGAAATGCAGTTATTTACTTAGTAATGATTTGTGTGGATAATGAGGGCATGAGTCATTCATTAATTGCTGACTTCACAATAATGTAATTGAAATGCAACACAACACTGGATTTGAACCCCAGACTGTGTGTGGCAAAATGCACTGTATGCAAGAAAATCAACAGATTGAGCTACTGACTCACAGTGTATTTGCAAGATATATATGCACATATACAGGCTGTGACATACATTTACTACATCCATTAGTATCTACATGGCTTTATATGGATGTATTTCTGCACCAGAGGCCCAGATGAATATGTATTTTGTCATAAATGCCTTACCAGTTGACTTTCTATATGTTGCAGATAAAATGGCACATTTACCTGCTATCACAGGCCTTACTTGCATACATTTTCATGTCCTTGGCTGTCTAGTGGTGTACTATTGCATCAGAGTCTATGGTACGCTCCCATTTTTTCCATTAGTTTTTATTCCAGTTTGCGCACTGCGGCATGGCGAGCAGCTCTCCTAAAACACCCTACTGAATCTAATTGTCAGTTATTATCTTTTGTTTAAAACCAGCTGTTTTAATTAAATGCTGTGCGGTGCAGTGGGTTGCTGCAGATGAGATGGGCTTGGGTACAAAACACAGCAGAGGTATTTATTTTGTACGTGTCTTACAATGTTAGAAACACATATGGTCATTACAGCTATATTTAGCTGAGCTTAGCAAAGCTGTGTGATGTGCAGTGTTGTGCAGCTCTTCGCTAAAAAATATAAAGAAAAGAAAAAAAAGGAGATAGGAAAGTGGTGAAATGGGAGCAAGTAGAGGGCAAAACATAGTGAAAGGCATGGAGGGGTGTGCAGGAAGGGTGTAGGAAAGAACCATAGCTATCCATTTCATGTACAGCAACAGCTGTACACTTTGACAGAATTTGTAGATGAATTTGGATTCTCAAACCCCAGAGAGAGGGGCGAGGACAACATAACTGCATTGTCAAGCCAATTGGACTGAATTTCATGTGTCCAGTGGACACTTGTGTGAAATGGAGAGCTATCTATGGAATGATTTTTTTTGGGGGGGGACTGTTGCCCATTTTTTTTATAAGGTGAGAGTGGAATGTTGGAGAAGGGACATAGGTACATGTGGGGGAGGTAAGTTGGGCAGGTGAGAATGCATTTGCAAACAAACAAGATAGACAAGACAGTAGACAGAGGTGGTGTGTGAAACATGAGGTGGGTAAACACCTTGGATAGGGAGGGTGTTGTGGAATCTGAGTCCAACGTACCTCCAGACAGCAGCATTGTGACTCATGTCCCCACCCACGGGACTGTTGACACTGCTTCATCACTGCCCCAAGGATGGCTGTGCTGGATGTTGGGCACCAGGGAAAGGTTGCCCCACCAGGTTGGCCAGCATGACCTCAATCTTGGACAGGCAGTGGTCATAGCCACGGTGGACTATCCTGTGCACCAAGACTGGCAGTTCAACATGGGAGACAACACCCCTCCGCCACCACTCCTGGGGGGGAGGGCAGGCCCCATCCCCTCGGGTTGTACTGACCGATGCTACAAGTAGTGCAGAGGCAGCAGAGGGGGCACCACCTGAGTCCCAGACATGCTGGGACCTGGTGTCATGGCCAGTTGAGGCAAGGTAGGGGGAATCAGCTGGAACTAGTCTACCTTGACATGCTGTGGGATTTGAGGTATAGCAGTACATTACGGTTAGTAATAACCAAACCAATGTTAGTATTAACAGAATAGAATATCATATATATTCATTCAGAGAAGTATTAATGTATAATGTGTAACATAACATTAAGTATGGTAACAGCATGCTAGTAAAAAGCAAAGCATAGGGACAACAACACCATTAGTTTAATAAATATGTTAATATTGCATCATAATAAAACATAACAATAATCAACCACATTTTATGATATATAGTTAGTTTAACCAAATATATTATTATTAAACATAATAAAACATATCAATAATGAAACACATTTTCCAAGATATAGTTAGTGCAACAAATAATATAAATATCAGATCATAATAGTAAATAACAGTAATAAATAAATGAAGATACGGGGTGGGGAGAAACAGAAAAATTCTATTATTTATATTGCAGCCTACAGTATATCCCTCAATACACTGAAATATATAATCTACAGGTGTGCAGTGTCAGATTTGAGTGCAGTGACTATAATTCTCCTATAACTGATGTATCACGTACATGCTTCTCAAGCTGTAAGCATGGGGCAGTATGGGCCAAGCAGTAACAAATGCAGGTATACCATCACACAGAACAGTTTCACATAATGTGAACTTACATAACTACACAGGTGTTCTGTAAATGGATTTGGTAATACATTGAATTACAGGTATGAAATTTATCTGCTAATCATGTGACAGACTGATTAGGTAGTTTTAATAACATTACGAGAAATCATGACACTTGAGAGGTATATTTGTGTACAGTAAGTAAACTAAACAGGCGTCATGAATTAGTTATATAACCCAATAGTTGTGACTGCAGGGAAAATCTCTAAATAATGCAAAAATTGACTGTAGCAACCTTGTACAGACATGCAAGGGATACCACCATGCTGGGATTACACAGCTTTATTTATGAATCAACAATGCTGATGACCACATTCATGGTATCGATGTTAACATTCTGTGGCATCTAAACACACTATCTGCTCATAAAATGGGCCACCTCATCCATATATTTCTTGCATTCCTGATGAGAGAGAGAAAATGTGAGCATTACATGACTGATACTGAAAATTTATTGCTATATACCACTGGATTTGAACCCAGGACTGTGTGTGGCAAAATGCATTGCATAGAAAGCATTTAACAGACTGAGCTACCAAGTAACTGTTTGCCTGGAGATCACATGGAACTATACTATGAATTGAGCAATACAAGTTACAGAACATTCCTCTGTCATTCTAGTACTATTACAGTGTTAAAGTAGACTGCAGTGACATTAAAACACACATGCATGGAATACGACCATACTGCATATATGAAAAAAGCTGTATTTAATATCGACAGTGTTAGTGAACACATTTTCTTGTCATTGGTTTGCAATATCTATGAAATCCACACACAGTATCTGCCCATGGACTGGGCTACCTCATCCATATACTTTTATTACCTGCTTTCTGTGGAAGAGAGAACATTATATGTGACTGATACTGGCCTGGAGACAGCCTTGGACACTACTATGGGTTGAGCAATACAGTTTGCAGACCAATAGATTTGCTGGCTACATCTATTACAGTGTCACACTTGACTGCAGCAACCTTACCATAGACAATCAATGCATACAACTCTACTACAATGGTTTTGACAAAACACAGTCCTGCTGAACAACATTTTGCTTACTGTTATTGGTATTGGTAAAGATTTATTGCTATGCAGTCCTTATTGTTCATTTATTGCCCTACAGCTCTACAGCTCTAATTGCCCATTTATTGCACTACAGTTCTACATGCCCATTTATTGCAGTACAGGTTTCCTTGTGTTTACTTTATTGCAGTAAATGCTTTACCCTTTCTTGCTTATTTCACTACATACTAAATTTGTACTTACCATGCTCACAGCACAACCTGGCCAGGCGCCTGGCATGGGATTCAACATTGTGAGTCCTCTCAGCTGCAGTTGTTGGGAGAGAAGCACACCATTATGCATACCTGTTTTGGAGACTTTCAGCTCGTATATTTGTTAAACAAACCTGAAATCCACCCTGCATCAGCCAGGGTGCATGGTTTTTAATAAGGAGCCCAAGCATGATCCTGGAGTCATGAATGTCCCACTGCTGCTCCTGAAAGTGCACACCTTCACCAACACCACCAGCCATACCAGCAGTTGAATAAACTCCAATGATTGTTGCAAAATACCCACCTATTTAGCTTAGTATAAGCTGTTTTCCTGCACTTAAACATCATTCAGCAACATTTAAAAAAGCTCCACGTCACTTAGCAGCATGCAAACAGGTAAGGGAAGCCAAGAAGTGTAAAAACTTTCAGAACCATGCTTTTAGCATGACTTAGCACTGTGAAAACATTGGTAGCTGTTAGCATGTTTATGCACTGCTTAACATGATTGGGCAGTGCTTAGCAGAGTGCAGCAGTGCCAAAATTTACAATACTGTAATAAAATTAATGAAAAATAGTACATTCATTTACAGACAGTTTCTGCCTGTTATGGATTCAAACCCAGGACTTTCTACACAAAAGACTGCAATGCAGCCATGTAGTTAGTTGGATGCTATAAAAGTTAGCATACGTTCACATATACTACTAGGCTACCTGACAGCATTGCTGAGCACCATGCCACTCTGCACAAACATGCTTAAACAGACCTATAAGTAAATAATTAATTACATCCAGTTTCTATTTTTAGATGTCTGGCAGGTGTCTGCCATGTATGTAAAGCTTCACTTGACTCTGCTGCACTCTGCACCATGCTGCACAGATGTCAATAAAAAAAGTTTATATATTTAATTATGATAATTAATTACATCCAGTTTCTATTTTTAGATGTTTGCCAGGTGTCAGCTGTCAATATTTGAGCACAACTTGGCATTGCTGAACTACGCACCATGCTGCACAAACATGCAGTAAAAAAATAATAAAAATATTTTAAAAAGTAGCACATCATACAAAAGACTTATTATACAGTTAACACACTAATATGCATAGCGTGCTGCCAATGGGGAACCATGGCCCTGTACACCGATACAGTTCATGTAGACTCTACACTGTGCCTACACGGATTTTATTAAATTCTGGGGTATGTTTACTTTCAAAGGATGACTGGTTTAGAATTGTGGTATGATTTGGATTCAGGCACTTTTGTCTGCAGATCTTATATGGATTTCTTGAAGAAGAGCTGTATGTACATTGTTAATTTAAGATATTTTAGTAAACATTACCTTATTTGGGTTATTCAAACCACTGACATTTAAAGACATAAAAGGCAGTTGCATCAGTAAAAATAGACAAAAGGAAGAAGAATAGCTGTAACACGTAAAAAGATAAAATCTGATCAAATTCAATAAGATTATTTAACATCCCTTATAATATTGATGAAGTAGGAGGAATCTTTGTGACATGCCAAAATACTTTAAGTACATAAAAAAGTAGCATAATCTAATTTAAACAGCACTGATGAAATTAACCTAAATGACTACTCTAGAAGTAATCCACATTCTAGACTACCTTTCTGTAACCAACCAAAACAAGCCCAAAATAGCAGAAATGTAAAGATGTAGAATTAGTGGAATGAGTGGTCTGCAATTAAAGTTACTAGTTTGATAAGTTATTTTTGACTTTTTCCTTATCCTCTCCCATCCTCTTTTATTTTTCTTTCCCCTTGTCTTTCCTTTCCCCATTTCACTTCCTTCCACTTCCCCTTCCTTATTTCTTTCACCTCACATTTCCACTTTGCTCCGTATTTCCCAGATATTCAGTTTCACTGTTTTGTAGTCTGGGTGAAATATAAAGGGTTATTAACATTTAAAATGTTTATATTATAATAATGAATTATTATTATAAACTGTTAGAACTGTGATTTAAACACCGATAAGTCAGAACAATGGATTAACAATAAATGCATCCAAAAGCTCTCCAAAATAAGTATGTTTCTTCTTAGATATAGTTCTATATTACTATTTTTAAAGAAAACCACAACACGGTCAACTCCCTCACCAAAACCAAGAAATCCAAAAAAGGAGTCCAAAAAAGGAGTTGAGAAGCTGAAATTCACCACAAACTCTTTTCCACAAAATGAACACTTTATTAAACATCCGCGTTTTCATCCCACAATGGACTTCATCAGATATAAAAGCCATGTTAAAACTTCATTAATATACATTAACAGATTAATGGAAGTTTATTTGTCAGTTTGAATTTAATAAGCATTAAATGATTGGTCAAACTGGATTAAGTTAATGTATATTAATGAAGTTTTAACATGGCTTTTATATCTGATGAAGTCCATTGTGGGATGAAAATGCGGATGTTTAATAAAGCGTTCATTTTGTGGAAAAGAGTTTGTGGTGAATTTCAGCTTCTCAACTCCTTTTTTGGACTCCTTTTTTGGATTTCTTATTTTTAAAGAAAGCCTACTTATTTCACCAATCAAAATGTCCATTAGCAGTATTTTAACTGTTATAGTCATTACAAAAGAACTGTTAACTTTTAGTACCCATTTTAATATTTTGTTGCTTATACATTTGTATGAGACTTCCCAGTCCTTCAAATATCACTAATTCATGTTGTGGATCAACTAATAGACAATTACTTCTTTATACCTAATTATACAATTGACCAATTAGTTGTTTACAGCAGTAACAGACTATAAATTCATGAATGCATCACAACAAATCCTAGATGGACTTTTCTAAAAGTTGTCAAAAAACATGCTATTCATGATATAATAATTTGCCTCTTTCAATGTTATGTTAGAAGAGACTACAAGTAAACAGGATAATATTTCTTTAAGATGTAATCAAATTATGTACTCTCTCCTTTCCTGTAAGACATGTAGATGCTGTTTAACATTAAGGGACTTGAAATGAAGAGGGCATCTCAGACCAAAACTTTAAGGCAGAAAAGCAGGAAAGCAGTTTATATCAATATTTTTTTTAGTTAAAATGTTGGACTTTACTTTTAAATAAACGTTGAATGCAAGATAGTGAATGCTCTGTTTAATGTCTAATTTTATGAAAATGTGAGGCTAGTCATCAATATGAAATTACTTCCAGTGACGCAGATTGTGAGTGTGTTGAGGGGGGCTTACGGTAAATAGCTTGTGAAGAATGCAGGAAACACACAGGGAAAACATTTAAAACTGTAATAACAATTTAAGTGAAATAATGTTCACCTTTCCATGTTCACCTTTATGTCTTACCCTCTATAAATCAAAAATGCAACTACTTTATAAAGGTTATACAGAATATATCATTAATGAAACGAAAAAAAAATGCAAATAAGGCATCCTAAAAGTGCATATTCATTATATAGTATGTCAGTCATGTTTTTTTATTCTTAAATATTTGTAACCAGCAAATAATGGTGTAGGACTTATACTATATAAAATTGACATTAGTAAAAACATCAGTCCCTTTATGTGACATAGTATAATACAATACTAGGTCACATTTCTATTAGAGAAGAATAATATATAAGAAAGCAAAAACAGGTAGACATAAAACTAGAAATAATAACAACAGAGGAAGAGAAACAAAGAATATATATATATATATATATATATATATATATATATATATATATATATACATGTATTTTTTTTACCTGTGTGTCCACAGGCTATGTATTAAAGATGGATCAGACAGTCAGTCAGTAATGTACATATGTCACTTAAAATATTTCTTTAAGTGATGTATTCAACTTTTTTACATGACCATTCGTCTGTTTTGCAAGTTCTTTATAGCTTTTGATAAAAGATCTTGAACTTTGTATTTTTTTCTTCTTGGAGTCAGACCATACTGGAATATCTGGAGATCTATAAGTGCTGGAGAAGCCTAGCCCATGTCTTCAGTAATGGGTAGTTCTTTATAAAGGATGTGACTTCCTCAGTGGTGATACAAATTATTGATTCATTCTGATAGTGAATTCGTATTCCTGCTGGATATATGATCTGTGCCTTGATATCACTTTGCTTAAGTAATTTAACATGTGACCAACATCTTTCTCTTGTCGATTATTTTAGTGGAATTGTCATTATCAAATCTTGTGTTGTGTTGCTAAAGTTTAATGGGGGCTTTTGCACAAAGCAGATTGCATTACTAGTTCTTTGTCCAGAAATGATGAAAAGAATACTATAGATCTTGGCACAGAGAAAGAATTAGTAGAGGGTGGCTTACCTATTAAACGATATACTCCTTAATTTCCATAAGAAATACATTCTTGTAATTTGAGAAACTTGGGAATCAATGAGGAATAGAAAGCAATGATGTCTTCTCCTTCCCTTTTCTCAGGTAAACCAAAAATTCTGATACTGCACCTTCTCCCCCCACCTCTCTCTGTTCTCTAGATCATCTAACTTATTTTGTAGGCAAGTATTTTGCATATGAATAAAATCTGTTTGTATTTCTTCTTCATTTAGTCTGCCATGTGTTAGAGCCATCTCTATGTCATATATGTGTTTTTTTTTTGTTACTATTGCATCATTTCCTTTAAAATATTTGTTTGATTGAAGCTATTTTCTTTCAGGTTGTTTAAGTTTTCTTAACGTTCATCCATCTTCAGGAAAATTTTTTGTAAGGATATCATGTCCAGCTGGAAAATTTTCAAGGAAGAGTGTAAGTGTGAGATTTTGGAAGCACTCATTATATTGACTTCTCAAGAATTTCTTCAATGTAAGTTTGAAAGGAAAATATTGATAAATCTTCATTTTTTGAGGTTTGTTAGTTATAGCAATAATGAAGGTTTTTAGACAGGATTTATGCTTTTATCTTAATATTTTCCAGTAAAATAAGCAATACACTGCAGAGTTCTGAAAAGATGCTGCTTTCAATTGGCCTTCTTGGCTCTACCTCTTTAATATTATTTTCTGTGTAAGTTCTTAAAATATCAGAGGTTTTTATATAGAGAGAGACTGAGAGTTTTTAAATAGAATGTACTCTGCTATCTTAATATTTTCCAGTGAAGTAAGCAGTAAGATGTTACTTTCAGTTAGCCATCTTGGCTCTACCTCTATAATTTTTATTTTCTGTGTAAGTTCTTACAATATCAGAGGTGATTTATATATATAGAGAGATATGGTATATGAAATCAGAGCAGAACATGTGGGTGGGGGTGGGGTGGACCTCCACATAAAACACTTTAAAATCCTATCTTTAAAACAAATAAATAACTTTGGTAAGATGGAATAGCAGTTCAGTATGGAGAGTAATTTAGATTTTGGCAGGTTTATTGTCAGGAAAACCATGTAGACTTAAGCAAAGTTTCAGAAGACTAGTAGTTATTACCTGCTATGTACTGTTCATTATTTCAAGGTTGAAAGGTACTACAAATATCCATGTGATGTGTCCCCAGTAGTGCATTTTCAAGTCACAGTATACTTGGGGAATTTATTTTATACAGTGGTCCTCAGTTTTCCAGTCAAGAATTTAGGACTATTTAAAAATAAAAACAGGGATTTATACATGCAGTACATACCTTGTGTAAACCATTGAGAAAAACAGTATACTTGCATTATTTTGCTGTATATCAGTTTTAGAGAAAAGAAATGCATCCACCCAGGGAGAAGGATTTTTTCCAGGACAATTGCTTATGAGAAGGACAGTGGAAAGTAAGCCACTTTTTAGTTAACCAATAAATCAAAGTAATGTTCTACACTTAATGAAGACAATCAAAGAAGACTGAAGTCCTTTTAAATGAGAAGAACAAATCCCCGCCACTTTGAAGCAAGAGTAAAGATGCATGATTTCATATGTGTACCGCGTGGTCAAGTGCATAAGACAGTGACTGGTAAATACATAAGGATGTAGAGCCAACATCAAATTATGTTAAGGGATCATATTCATGAGTAAAATGAAAGAATCTTAGTTACCCCTATGTTGTGAAAAGTTACTTTACTTAATGAAACAGAATAAATATTTTAAGCAATTTCAAATGTTACCACGTTCTTAGAGAATGAATGGCCAGGATGATTTTTTTTTCTGATGAGCAGTAAATAATGATAATGTTTTAACTAAAGCAAAGATTTTCACCTCTAAAATATGCATGAGAAGGATTCAGAGCATGGGTTACAGCTGAAATCAATACAATGAGTACTTCCAACTTTTGAAGTGAATGCAGAGTTCTTATCTCTTAGTTCTAGTAATTTCCTGACAATAGATCAATGAAGGTACATATTACCACAGCATTTAGACTTTTGGCATATCTATGGTTAAGTTGTTTATTGTTTCGGTGTGTAATACATATCCTAGTAATATAAGAGAGGTATTGTGAAGTCCAAGCAGTGTTATGATTCATAAGACACATAATGCCGTAGTTCCAGGGGTATGTAGGTGTATGATTCCAAATAGCATTTCTCCTGCTTTAGAAGATCATAAGTGTATGTAGCTGAGTGTGTGTGTGTGTGTGTGTGTGTGTGTGTGTATGCATCCTAAGCATTTGTGTTTATTTCTGATGTATCCTATGGTAGTACAAATTATACATTAAATATCAGTCATATAAAATGAGGCACATTGAATGAATTTTACTATGTAATATGTGCCACTTCTAGCAACAATTTCAGCATTTGTTACACAAAGCTATATTACAAACTCAAAAAAAGTGAAGCCTTTTTGTGTTATCCAGCAGGGTAAGACACGTTTATAAATATGATTATGACAAGTATATTAGCATAATAAAGTCAAAATGTCTGTTTTCACAGTGAAGGTGACAGATAGATGAAACTTAATAAACAATTTTATGGATGTATTACAAAAAGATAGACTATTTAGGAGTAGCTCAAACAACAGCATAACACAAACAGGTCGCTGAATATTTGATTCATTCTGTGAACACATTTATAATCCCTTGTTTCTTTACAAGGCAACTGTATTATCCCCAGATGGTGAAGTCAGCCCATGCATTTAGCATAGGGAGAAGAGTTGCAATGATTTGTATGCGCTTGCTGTTTTCTGTTCAACAGCTTAAAATGTAACAGGTGATATAACCAGAAGGCACACTATAAAGATTTATTATGTTAACAGATAAGCAATGTCTTCTAAGCCCGTTAGATGTATGTCATTTTTTTTCTCTATCCCTTTGGAGTATTATAGGAAAAGTGTTGACAATGAAAACAGTTTTAAGAAGTCAGTAAACCAAAATATACTACAGTCATTGCATGCATAGCTAATCATACTTGCCCATGTGGATAGGTAACAGATGAAGATTTCTGTGATGTTATTACCAACATATTTGTCTTCATTAAAACATGCAAGGGCATGACTTTTCAGATAGCTAGCATGCAAATATACTGTTCCTACTCTGCCCAAAATGCATGATAAAGTCTAGCAAAAATAAAAAATGTGCAAAAGTGCATCTTAGTTATTATTTATAAATTATGTTCATGTGAAGAAGATAATTAAGTCTCTCAGGGGAGTAGCTGACAAATGGATGATGTTTTGATAGTCTTATGATCTTTCTGTTGTAAATATCATTGTAGAATGTTTGGACAAAATTCTGTTATAAAAGCCAGTGCTTATAAAAATACTACTCCTGGGTATTCAACAAACTCTGTGTAGGCTTACAGCAAAGCCTACACAGAGTTTACATGTTTGCACTGTGAGCAGCAGCGCTAATTGCATATGTATACTGCACACCATGTTTAAATGTAAATAAACACAGTTTTGTGGCTAACAACACTGTTGCCAGCCAGGAAACCATGTAAAGCAACATGGACAGCAATGGACATGTAAACCTGTTTATCTACAGGCAGACTAGATATGTGTGTTTGCACAAAATGCCACAATGATTACCAGGGTTATTAATAAAGCAATATATGTCGCTTCAACACATTATAAAATAGTATATACAGTGCTGAGTTGTGTGGAAACCTATTTCAGGCATACTGAACAAAAGTTGTATAAATGATGTGTAAGGGTACATAGACTACATCATAAATAAACTGTTGGGGAAGTGTGTGTGTTGAATAGGGACAAACAGATGAAATGGAATTAACACAGGGGAAAAGGACATGTGAGCATGATAACGTATAACATGTGAGTGCATGTCAATGAAGGTAGTTGTAGCATGAAAACTAATCACATATCAACATGATACAATATGGGCTGCACAATGAATGTATATGTAGAATGTACTGTCATCAGGATGATGTCACAATATAAACAATAAATGATCAACATCAGCAATTGGCTCAGCTTCTAGTGTCATTCGAGGGGGATTCAGTATCTCTCAGCCTGGAATGAGATGGTTGACAGCCATGCTGCTTTGCCAGAGATGGTCTGCACTTCTGTTTTCTAGGCTGTTAGATACTGGCAAAGATGCTTGCCTCCGCCATAGTACTTTTTTCAGGCAATGTCAAAGCAACAAAGGTTCAGATGTAAAAAATTCTGCTGGAGGCAAACTCAAGGTTCTGCTGCTTAATTGTAGGAATCTAAACATGAAGCTGCACTGGGGAAAATTGTCAACCTGATTGCTGACAGATTTTGTGCAAACATCCCCCCCACTGGACCCACATGTCATACCCCAAAGTATACCTGACAGCAGTCCTCTGCCAAGTATTTCTAGAGATCAGATCATATCTGTGTTCTCCAAGGCCAAAAAAGGGTTTGATGGTACCAGATAACATCCCAGGTTGCTTATTAACCAATCTAAAACAGCACACCCAATTATCATCCTTTTTAACCATACCCAGAGAACTGCCTTTGTTCCAGCAGAGTGGAAAACAGCAACAGTAATCCTCTTGTACAAAGGGAGGCCATAAACTGACCCTGGGAACTATAGACCCATAAGTCTAACTGACCTCATCTACAAGGCCATGAAAAGAATAATCATGGACATCATCAACAAGGACATAGCTGACCTTCAAATTCTAGACACAAACCAACTTGGCGTTGATTATCATCCTTATTAAACCTAGTAGACTTCTTCAAGAAAGTCCCCAAAGACCTGGATGAAGGTAGGAGAGTGCATACCTCCTATCTTGACCTGGACAAGAATTTTTACACAATGCCCCACTCAGGTATCATTGAGAAACTACTTCAGCTGGGGATTAACCTTTATGTCACTAGTTGGATACCCATTTGGCATATACTGTCAAAGTTGGTGACTCAACCTCTACCAGTAGAGCTGTCACCATTGGCATACCACAGGGATCTGTGCTGGGGCCTTCAGTGCCTGGAATCTATTTTTTGAAAGTTCAGACTACAGTATATGGTCTTTGGCTTAAAAAGTTTGGTGATACTTGCAAACTGGATGCAGTCATCGAGTCCACCAACAATGTTAACATATTATAAGAGGGACTAAAACAGACAAATTATTGATGCCAAAGCTACAGTCTACAAATAAATGCAACAAGGGCCATTATTATTGCATTTGGCAAAGTGAAATTTCCCCTAATTACAGTATTGACAACACTACTCCTAAGCTCCAACCCAGTGGTGCAAGACCTGGGAACACAGGTAGATAGCAATCTGAAGTTCGACCACCAAGTTTACAAAGTGGTAAAGAAAGCCTTCTACATCATTCAACTCATAAGTAAGGGCATCACTTCCAGGACTGAGGATGTTATAACACCATTGTACTTGACCCTCAGCAGAACATTAATAGTGTACAATGGTCCCTATTACATGTACCTCACCAGATATTACATGTACCTCACCAGATACCTGCAGCAGCCGAAGAGACCACAGGGGTTTCTCAACAAGAAAATACACAGTCTTCAAACCATGCCATGATGTATGTGGATAGATTTAAAGCCCTGTCACTGTACTTTGTATCATATTGACTTCTCAGAGGTGACTGGTGCATGGCCTACAGGGCAGTCTCTGACCCTGCCCTGATATAAATGCTGCACATCTGCAAATCTAATGGCACAAAAGTCATTCACTCTAGGGACCTTAGGCTAGCCTGTAACATTAGCAAAACATGCTTGAGAGACAGATACTTCTCTCAGAGAATGCTACTCCTCTGGAATAAACTTCCAAGTCACATAAAGCAGAGCTCCTCATTAATCCTATTTATGCTCAACCAAGACAAATTGATAGGGGACTGCAGATTCACCCCAGGGTCTCACCCATGCCTTTCATGGACAGAGATGGTTGGTGTTGACCATAGACACTCTGTGAATTATGTCCACCTTAAAAGGACAATTGGGGCTACTTGAGATGAACATGGATAGACTTGTAAGGGCTGTAGGACCACTGGCCTCATAACCCCTATGACACTATTAAGCTATGTCAACAGTTCTCAGGGGGCATATTACTACAACTGTTATAGAAGGAGCATAAAATATAATGGCATCGATGGCCATCAATACATTAGCTAACATCACAGAATGTAATAACCTCTTGTAACCATACTGTACATCCATACCTCAATATAGCATATGTCAATGGCAGCAAAACTGACATGTCAAGTAATCATAGAGTCATAGTACATGATAAGGCTGATGGCCAACATCACATGAAATCCTAGCCATTATTATAAAATGAAAGTAAAAATGCCTATATCTATATATATATATATATATATATATATATATATATATATATATATATATATATATATATATATATATATATATATATATATATATATATATATATATATATATATTATGAAAAATAGTAAGACAATTCTGCATATGTATATAATTGGATTGAATTACATTCTACCACTGTCCATATGGGACATGTGCACCATGCCATCACAGAGTTAGCAATCACACATACAGTGGTGTGGGGATGGATTGCATAGGTTCATGAAAGGATGACTCGGCTTCATGACATATGTATGTATATCTGACATGAGGACATCCTCTACTCCTCAGCAGGAAAGACGTCATATGGCCAGAGGGAATAGGAGGATGCATGGGGTTATGTGGAAGGTACCCCAAGTGGTTGTGAAATGAAGAGCTATTCCAAAGATCATACAATTACAATAATGTACTACAAACCGTGCACACGCACACACACACACAAACACACACACACACACAAACACACACACACACACACACACACACACACACACACACACACACACACACACACACACACACACCAGTAGAGTGGTCATGAATTGAACATCACACCTGTGTAGGCATAGAATATGAATGCCATGCAATGTCACAGTAGCAACACCATATATGTCTGAATGTAACACTGTCATGTTGCACTTTATGGAGTATGATATAATCATTGTATGTTGAAGAGAAGATGTTGGGAGGAGTGTAAGGCATGGATGTGTAGTCACATCACTGTGTAAAATTATCTCAAAATTGTTAGTTTTATGTGCAGACATGCAAGTTGCCTGCTGTCAGATTAGAACACCTATATGTGTAATTAAAGTAGCTTGCAAACACATTAATGAACATTACTGGCTCAGCACAGGTTTGCCTTGAATACTGACAGAGTGCATGTTACACAGGATGACATAATCATTGTATGTTATAAGAAGAGGTTCGGAGGAGGGGTGTACTCACATATTATTCTAAAATTGTTACAATAGTGATTGTTGAAATCACATGCAATTGAATGTCATGAGAATAGAACTCCTACTTGACTATTTACTGAGCACAATACTTAACACAAGTACCACAATTCTCTCTGTTGCAGAATACTTTATAGCTGATAACATCAGCAGAGTCTAATGAGAAGAAGACGATAATAGCATTGTCTCACATGCTAGTGTAAAATGGTCTCTTGAATGTTAACCAACTGAAGACACACACACACACACCAACTGAGTGAGTGAAAAGAGAACCCCTACCTAAATACACCAGCTAGAAAACACAGTATTTAACACAAACACCACAGCAGAAGTCTGACTTGGAGAGTGTTGGACAACACTTTATAAGTGATAACATCAGCAATTAAAACAAAATCATCTCTCTCTTTGATGTAAATCACCAAGAACTCAGTTCAAAAGTGAAATATAACCATTTATTTCCATAAACACGCACAAAGAAACCATAAGCAGTTACACGTTTTTTGTCCTAAGTCAGTTTTGAAAAGCACTTAACTACTTATGGTTTTGTTGTGTTTTTAAGAAAAGAACTGAGTATTTGATGAATTACATCAGAAGGAGGGCTGATTTTTCTTTAACGTGTCATTGTTTTTCACATCTTGATTTTCCTCAGAGTTTTTTTTGGTTAATGACATCAGTAGTGTCTGGTGAGAAGAGGATGGTAATAGCAGTATCCCATATGCAGGTGTACAATCATCTCTTGAATGTTAACTAACTGAACAAACACACACACACACACACACACACACACACACACACACACACACACACACACACACACACACACACACACACACACACACACACACACACACACACATGCACACACACCAGTTGACTGCAATGAGAACAACATGCCTACCTAACTACGTACACCACCTAGAGGCCTCAGTATTTAACACGAGTGCCACAGCACAAGTCTGACTTTTAATGAGTGTTGGACAACACTTTATAAGTGATGACATCAGCAGTGTTTGGAAAAAAGAGGATGATAACAGATGTGCCCCATATGCAGGAGTAAAATGATGTCTTGAATGTGAACCAAGTGAACAAACACAATAGTTGACTACAGTGAGAACAAAACTCCTACCTAAGTGCACTGACTAGACAGCTCAATATTTAATGCAAGCAACACAGCACAAATATTTTACAATGCTGCAGGACAATTTATAGTACATAACATAATTGTTGGATATTTAAAAGAAGATGTTAGGAGGCCTGAATTAAATGGATCTGTAGGCATGTACAACTGTTAGAATATTAGTACTCCATGGGGATTGCACTGATGACTGCAGGATACACAGTTATGCTCTTCTGACTAGACAGACAGACACACAAATTGATTATAGTGAGATTAGATCCCCTACCTACATAGATACATGAGCTACAGAACTCAGTACTTAACACAATTGTCGCAGCACAAGTATGGCATTTACAATGCTGCAGGACAATTTATAGTGGATGACATATCATTAGATGTTGGGAGGCCTGAATTTAATGGATGTGTAGGCATGTACAACTGTCAAACTATTGGTACTCCATGAGATTGTACTTATGACTGCAGAATACACAGTTATGATATTCTGACTAGACAGACAGACACATACACACAACAACAGTAGACTGCAGTGAGATTACAACCCATACCTAACTGCTAGACAATTTTAAAGTGGATGATATCATCAGCGGATGTTTGAGAAGATGTTGGGAGGCCTGTATGAAATGGATGGCTAGCTGTGTACGACTGTCAAGATATTAAAATGCTGCATGTTACCAGAGTGATGAGCATGCAACATGTAGTGTTCACTGTTATGTTTCCAATGTGCAGGTATACCTTATAAATACAGCTTTACAAACTATATGTAAACAGTTGTCCATATTACTACAAGTAATGAAAATCTAAACATGTGTTGACAGTATTAAGATGTACATGGTATATAAGGAAACATTTTTTTTCTGTAGTGTAGTCGATATATTTGGGAACAAGTACTGAGACACCAAGTTTCAAATGCATGGGTGCAGGTAATACATGGCTATAGTATAAATATAAGGAGCCTTCCCTTTGATTTTGTTTTGACATGTACTTTTATTGGATGAAGACTAAATGAGCAGTAAACATAAGTATTACATGCTAATATGCATTTTCCATAGTGTACCAGCGAGCAGGTGGTTTGTGCAATCAATGCCAAAGTGGATCCCTGAAACTACCATCCCATCAGTCTGACAAGATGTATCTGCAAAGCCATGTAGTGTATTATCATGGAACTTATAAACAAAGACATTGGCAGCATTCAAACACTGGACCCCACCCAGTTTGGGTTTGTGAAGGGCCGATCTTGTCTCCTGAACCTGATTGACTTTTTTGAATCAGTCTCCAGAGCCATGGACAAGGCTAAGGTGGTCCACACAGCCTATCTAGACCTTGCCAAGGCCTTTGACATCATCCCCCACTCTGGAATCATAGATAAACTTACTAAGCTGGGCATTAATCCCTACATCACCCAATGGGTTGCTAACTGGCTTACTGATAGAACCCACACTGTAAAAGTAGCCGACTCCAAATCCAGCTCCAGACAAGTGACAAGTGGAGTACCTCAGGGTTCAGTCTTGGGACCGCTCTTGTTTGGCATCTACTTCTCTGAAGTACAGGCAAACACTAAGGGACTCTGGATAACAAAGTTTGCAGATGACTGCAAACTGGGAGCCATTACTGAATCCCCAAATGATGTGGATACTCTACAAAAGGGCCTTACAGAAACAGATGCTTGGTGCCAGAGCCATGGGCTCAAGATCAATGCCAAAAAATGTATAGTTATCCCCTTTGGGAAAAAACATGTATCCGTGAATTACCATATAGGTGGCAGTGCACTAAACCGAAAGTGTGATAAGAGACTTAGGGACACAGGTGGACAGTGGTCTCACCTTCGATAACCACATCGCCACAAGAGTCAGGAAATCCTTCTATGTGGCACACCTCATCACTAAGGGCTTTTCATCCAGAAAAAAAGGAGGTCATTGTCCCACTGTACTCATCCCTCATTAGACCCATTATAGAATACAACGCCCCGTTTGGTATGTACCTCTCAAGACATCTGCAACAACTGGAAATGCCGCAGAAATACCTCACTAAAAGAATCACAGGCCTAAAGCAGATGCCCTATGCTGACCGCCTTAAAAAACTCCAGCTATACTCTGTCGCATATCATCTACTCAGAGGCAATCTTTGCTTAACATACAAGGCCATGTCAAACCCAGAGCTGTTGGACATGCTACTCTTAAAGAAATCCCAATCCCTCAGAGCCACACACTCCAGGGATCTAAACCTTGTCATCACAATAAACAAAACATGCTGGAGGGATAGGTTCCTGACCCAGAGACTCCCTAGACTCTGGAATAGATTGCCCATACATGTCAAGCAGAGTGCCTCTTTGGTCCTCTTCAAAAGGAACCTTGATGATTGGCTGGGAAAAAGGAAATTCACCCCGGGGATCATGTCAGTTGCCCTGCTAGACACGGTTCCAGTGAAGTAAATAGTGTGGGAAACAATAGCCAGGGAATTGTTATGGCTAGGCTTGTATAGGCCATAGGGCTGATAGCCTAGTACCAACCTATGAACCTATAAACCTATGTGTTTGTGCATGTGAGATACACATTCTGAAGAAGTTCTGGTCATTAAAGGAATGAAAGAGCTTAAACATCATGGAGTGCCTTAAGTTTCCCATGCTTCTTAGATACACATTTATACTGCTTTCTCCATTTTTGCATAGTTAAGTGGCAAGCAAACATGACCCTCTGCTTCATTGATAGCATTATGACAGTTGTATTTGTTTGCTTACCTCCATGCAAATACATTAAAAGTGGAGAGGCATGGCAGTCAGCAATGTGGATAGTACTGAGTGTAAGAAACACAGCTGCTGCTTAGCTGACTATGGCAACTAGTGTAAATGCATTAAGAGATGTCTTTGTGAGCCCAGATGATACAGGGTTCAAATCCAGGTGCATGTAATCGTTTTACATACATATTTATAATGGAATTAAATAATTCTTTATTCTACATTCACTGTTTGTTAGCTTGGCACAGTGTGTTTAACCAACATTGAGTGGTGGAAACTGCACCAGTGAAGAGTCATTCACCATTGCTCAGCATTGGTGTGGGATGCTATACTCCATGCAGAGTAGACAAAAAGTAAAAGGCTTCATTGGGTTGTTATGTGTGTGGTGTGTGATTCTATTTTTGACCAGATTAAAGTTGTGATAATGAGGCAGATAGGAATGTAGTGAAATAAGGGCAAGCAGGGGGAAGAACAAAGGTAAAGTAATATAGGAACGTGCAGGAGAGAGGTAGGAAAGAGCCATAACTATCCATTTCTTCAACACTGTAAAATGAAAATATGTATAAAATATCAGGTGAATTTGGACTGTCACTTCAACAAAGAGGACTGATAGCAAAATAATCATGTTGTATATTCAATTGGACCAAATCAAGTGTGTCAAGAAGACACCTGTGTGAAGTGAAGAGCTATGTATGGGAAATATCTTTTTGTGGGACAGTTTTCCATTTTATATTTTTTACTTCAATAAGAGAGGGATGTTGGGTAAGGGGCATAGGTATTCCTGGGTCAGGTAAGCTGGGTAGGCAATGAAGCAGCAGCAGACAAACAGGACAAATATGACAAGGCACTGGGATGGTGAGTGACACAACAGGTTGGGGGACACCATGATTGGGGATAGGAGAGGACATCAGATGCACATGCCCATCAAACATGGGGCAGTGAGAATATAGTCTTCACCCTCAGAACTGTCATCACTGTTCCCTTACTCAGCTGACTGTTGGAGTGCATAATGTATTTTTCTATGGACCATAACAGAGAACATCCTTTACATCCAGTGTAGCCATACACTAGTGGTGCCATGCATGACCCTATGCACCAAGCCTGGCAAATCTTGGCATGTGACAAAATCCCCACCTCTGCTAATACTCCCAGATGGTACGATAGCACCAGCTGCCAGGGTAATTCTACCTTATTTGGAGGGCCTGGGTAGTGCAGGCGCAGCAGAGGCACTACTTTCTGGTATTGCAACACAGGTTCATAGGTTCATAGGTAGGTACTAGGCTATTGACCCTAGGGCCTATATAAACTTAGCCAAAAAGGTACCCTGGCTTTCGCCACCCAAGAAAATAATTTTCCGGTGCTCCTGTCGAGCAGAGCCACAGAGGTGATCCCTGGGGTGAATTTCCTATTTCCCATCCAATCATCTAGATTTTTCTTGAAGATTGCTAATGAGGAGCTTTGTTTGATATAGACAGGTAGTTTGTTCCAGAATATGGGAAGTCTCTGGGACAGGAATCTATCCCTCCGGCATGTTCTGTTTATGGTAGTGACTAGGTTTAGGTCCCTAGAGCATGTAGCTTGGAGGGATTGGGATTTCTTTAAGTGGAGCATGCCCAACAGCTCTGGGTTTGACATAGCTTTGTATTTTAGGCAGAGATTGCCTCTAAGTAGGTAATATGCGACAAAGTAAAGCTGGAGTTTTTTGAGATGGTTTGCATAGGACATCTGTTTGAGGCTGGTAATCCTCTCTGTGGGGTATTTCTGTGTCCTTTCCAGTTGTTATAGATATTTTGTGAGGTACATACCAAAAGGGGCATTGTACTCTATAAGGGGTCTAATGAGTTATGAGTAGAGGGGAACAATCACCTCTTTTTTCCTGAATGAGAAACCTTTTGTGATGAGGTGTGCCACATAGAAGGATTTCCTAACTACTGTGGTGATGTGATTATCAAAGGAGAGACTACTGTCCACCTGTGTCCCAAGGTCTCTTATCACACTTTTGGTGATAAGTAGACTACCACCTATGTGGTAGTTCAAGGGTACAGAGTTTTTACCAAAGGGGATGACAGTGCACTTTTTGGCATTGAGCTTGAGGACATGGCTTTGACACCAGGCATCTGTCTCAGTGATGCCCTTTTATAGGATGTCCACATCATTAAGAGTTTTGATTATGGCTCCTTCTGTGTTAGCCTGCACTTCAGAAAAGTAGATACCAAACAGGAGAGGACCCAGGACTGAACTCTGTGGTACTCCACTTGTCACTGGTCTGAAGTTAGATTTGGAGTCTGCTACTTTCACAGTGTGGGTTCTGTCAGTGAGCCAGTTGGCAACCCATCTTGTGATATAAGGATTTATACCTAGTTTATTGAGTTTATCTATAATTCCAGAGTGGGGGATGGTGTCAAAAGCCTTGGTGAGATCGTGATAGGCTGTGTGAACCTCCTTACCTTTGTCTACAGCTTTGGTGACTGCTTCAAAGAAGTCTATCAGGTATAGGAGACATGATCTGCCTTTTACTAACCCTAACTGGGTGGGGTCCAGAGTTTGGAGATTACCAGTGTCTTTGTGTATAAGATCCATGATGATACATTCCATGGCCTTGCAGACCAGGCTCGTTATGCTAATGGAGCGGTAGTTCTCGGGGTCCTTGGTGGCTCCCCCTTTGTGGAGTTGGATAACTGTTGCTGTGTGCCATTCAGTGGGCAAAAGGCATGAGGTGAGGCTATGATTGAACATGGTGCATAGGCGGGGTGCCAGTTCATTCTGCAGTTCATGTAGAACACAGCCTTGATGTTGTCAGGTCCCATGGATGCTGTGTTTTTGGCATTGGAGAGTGTGTTTTTTACCTGTGAGTCGTGATTACAGGAACTTTGCATTCTTCCAGTATAGAGATGTGCCCTTTAGGGGGTGAGGGGGGGGGGTAAAGTTAGCACTGAACCTATCTGCAAGGATGTTGGCTATATCAGTTTGTTCTGTATATTTAGTTCTATTGTGCTGTAACTCAGAGCAGATCTGAGTGTTGCCATTGAGATTCTTGACATAGCTATAGAATGCTTTGTGGTTGTCTTTAGAATCAGTGTTGATTTTGTTTTCATAACTAGCTTTGGGGGATTTTATCAAGGATCTCAGCTTCTTACTGAGGCTAACCGGGCAGTTCCTCCAATCATGTGATTTTACTCTTTTTTGCAAGAGTTTCTATCTTCTGTTGTAGAGTTTGTTTATGGCAGGGGACTACCAGATTGGCTTCCTATTTTTGGAGGATCTTGGTTCTGTTAGGGATAGCACGATTCATGCACTTGTGGTAAGTGCTTATAAAGTGCATTTGTGTAGGATTTAGGAGTTGTACCTCTATTGTCCGTCTGGGTGTCGTGAAGTTTGCCACTTCTGTCTTAAGAAGCGTGAAGTTGGCTTTGCAGAAATTTTTTATGGTGGTTTCCATAATAGAGGGTGGGGGTGAGATGTGGATGTCTAGGGTGATTAGCTTGTGGTCGGATCTGACCGTGGTATTGACCTTTGGTGTGGAACACAGGTCGCCCATATTGGTAATGACCAGGTCTAGGATATTGCTGCCCCTGGTGAGGGTGTGGATAAGTTGATCCAAGGCACTGGAATTTATGAATTCCAGAAAACGTTGAGCAAAAGAGTTGGTACGAGTAGTTTTCCCAGTTAATGGTGGGGTAGTTGAAATCTCTCATTATTAGGGTGTTGGGTTGTACCCTAATATTTTCCAGTGTATCAAGAAATGAGGAGTGGGAGTCCTGGAGCATGGTGGGGGACCTGTAGCATGTTACAATTTGGATTGCAGTCTTGCAAAGAGTTAGTTGCACTTGGATAATCTCGGATGCATTATGCTGAGCAACTGGACTGGAGGTGTAGATAGCCTTAATGAATATGGACACACCTCAGCCTTTGGTGTTTTGGTCCAGGTTAGGTGGCTGAAAGGTGTGGTATGAATTATAGCTTGGTAATGCATGGGTGCTCTCTGGAGCCTTGAACCAGGTCTCTATCACTGCACAGATGTCATGTCAATGTTCTCCATTTTAAGGAGTGCCTCAAGTGAATGCATTTTGAAGTTTAAACTTCTAGCATTGAGTAGCATTAACCTCAGATTTTGCTTGCTTGTACCTGTTAAGGTGGTGAATTTGTCATTTGAACCTTGCCTAAAAAAAGGCATTATAGGGATGGCAAGAGCCTTAGCCAGTATTTGGAATCCGAAGGGTGACATGTGCAGGCCATCTCTGACAAAGCATTGTGGTCTGTCAATCATGTCATCCCAGGCAGACAGATACTGGATCCCCTTAGAATGACACAAGAAGCTTAGCCAATTGTTGAAGCCAATCATTTTGTCCTTGTACTGTGGTATCATTCTGGGTGATGCCAGGATGCTAGGGCCATACCTGCTTGGGCTACAAGATCAGAGAGCTCCTCCATGTCTCTTTTCATGTAGTCCAGGGAGGTACGTCTCAGGTCATTCACACCAACATGGACAATGACAGAGTCATATTTGTACTTGTTGTGGAGTGACCTGAGTGCATGCATTATGTGGTGGATCCTGGCACCTGACAGGCAGCTGGCAGTAACTTTCTCCTTGTTTAGCCTGGTGAGTGGAACATCAGTGTACCTGACTATAGAGTCACCTATGACTAGAGTGTTGGGTACGTTGTTATGCCTTATGGGCTTTGGTTGAGTGGCACACTGATTTTGTGGGCTATGTGTCATTTGGGTTGTGTTGGGGGGTGGAGGTTGTTTGCATTTCTGCTTTGGAGGTCTCTGTTGCTTGAGCAGATTTACTAATGCATTCTACGGGCACCTACAAGAATGCATGGATCATGCCATCCCAAGAAAAAACAAGACTCACTCCTCCAAGAAAAGGAAACCAGTCTGGTGAACTCCTGCCATAAACAAGCTATACAATAGAAGGAGGAAACTAGTACAGAAAAGAGTAAAATCCCAAGAAGGGAAGACATACCTGATCAGTATCAGCAAGAAACTACGATCCCTCATAAAATCATCCAAGGCGAGTTTTGAAAGAAAAATTGCCAAGGACTCCAAAGATAACCAGAAGGCATTCTTTAGCTATCCCAAAAATCAAAGTAGCAATTCTCAGATCTGCTCGGAGTTAGTGCAGAATGGCACAAAATCCACTGAACCGACCAATATCACCAACATCCTGGCAGACAGGTTCAACCCAAACTTTACCCCCCTTTCACCCCCAAGAAGGCCCATAACCATACCAGAAGAATAGAGTCCTTAAAATTACAGACACTCAGGTTAAAACAGCCCTCTCCAAAGCCAAAAACACAGCATCAATGGGATGGGACAGTGTCCCAGTCTGCTTCCTACATGAGCTCAAAGAGGAACTAACCCCTCACCTAAACACACTGTTCAAGCTCAGCTTCTCCACAGGCTACGTACCCATAGAGTGGTACACAGCAGTGGTTATTCCACTCCACAAAGGTGGAGCCACAACAGACCCCAAGAACTATGGCCCTATAAGCCTGACTAGCTTGGTCTGCAAGGCTATGGAGCGCATCATCATGGAACTCATTAACAGAGACATTGGGAACCTCCAAACACTGGACCCTACCCAGTTCGGCTTTGTTAAGGGCAGATCATGCCTCCTAAACCTGTTGGACTTTTTTGAGACAGTTACCAAGGCTATAGATGAGAGAAAGGTGGTACACACAGCCTACCCAGACCTCGCAAAGGTCTTCGACACCATTCCCCATTCTGGTATTATAGACAAGCTCACCAGCCTGAGCATAAACCCCTACATCACAAGATGAGTTGCCAACTGGCTCATGGACAGAACCCACATGGTGAGAGTTGCGGGAGCTAGGTCCGACTCTAAAACAGTTACAAGTGGAGTTCCCCAGGGCTCAGTCCTCCTGTTCGACATATACTTCTCAGAGGTACAGGCAAGCACAGGAGGACTATGGCTGACCAAGTTTGCAGACGACTGCAAACTAGGGGCTATAATTGACTCTCTGGCTGACACACACATCCTCCAAAAGGGTCTCACTGAGACGGATACACGGTGTCAAAATAATGGCCTCAAGCTAAATGCCAAAAAGTGCATAGTCATCCCCTTTGGAAAAAAAACAAAGTACCCACAAACTACCACATAGGTGGTAGTCCCCTAAATACGGAAGACATAATAAGGGATCTGGGGACCCAAGTAGATAGTAATCTCACCTTTGATAATCACATTGCCAAAGTGTTTAGAAAATCCTTCTACGTGGCCCACCTAATCACAAAAGAGTTTGCATCCTGATCAAAAGATGTCATTGTGCCCCTCTACTCATCACTCATCAGACCCATCATAGAGTACAATGCCCCATTTGGGATATACCTGACAAGACATCTGCAACAGCTGGAAAGACCACAGAAGTACCTCACCAAGAGGATCACTGGCCTCAAACAGATACCCTATGCAGCTTGACTGAAGAAATTACAGCTGTACTCGGTTGCATACTGCCTACTCAGAGGTGATCTCTGCCTGACATACAAGGCCATGTCCAACCCAGAATTTATGGACATGCTCCACCTAAAGAAAACCTTATCCTCATGAGCCACATGCTCTATGGATCTAAACCTCACCACAACAATAAATAGGACGTGCTGTAGGGATAGATTCCTGTCCCAGAGACTTCCCATGCTTTGGAAAAAGACCCCAATCTACATTAGGCAGAGCTCCTCGCTAACACTCTTCAAAAGAAATCTTGACGAGTGGATGGGAAGCAGAAAGTTTACCTCAGGGATCACTTCAGTGGCCCTGCTGGACAGAGGCACAGGGAACTAATCTAAGGGGGCGACGAAAGCCAACACATTCTGGCTAGGCTTATAAATGCCTTCGGGCAGATAGCCTAGTACCTACCTATGAACCTATGAACCTATGAACAATGCGTTCTGAACAACTGCTGAGCTCAGAGAAACAGATGTTAGTGCTAAAACTAAAAAACTGTCTTTTTCTAAGGGAAAATTTGAAGAGCAGACTTTATGGTGCAGCGAATAGTTTAACCCTAGCTAAACGGCAATGCATAAACAGTATACACACACACACACATGCACACATATATATATATATATATATATATATATATATATATATATGGGTCTACCTGATAACACCGACATGCCAAAACACTGACAATGAAATAACCGACACGATATAACTGAAAAAAAAGAAAGTTCAAAAACACGAAACTTCGCATACCCGACAAACCACAATCCTGACAATCAACAAAACAAATACCTTTCCCAAAAAACACACATACAACACAAGCACACCAAAAACCTTACAAACCTACACTAAACCTTACATACACGACTGTCTATGCACTAACCTTAACCCAAACCCTAACCCTAAGGTCCGTCACTATCACACACTTACCTTACCCGCACCCTAACCCTAACTCACTTAGCCCGCCCCTAAACCTAAAGTCCGTCACTATCACACACTTACATGACCCACACACTACCCTAATGTCCGTCACTATCACAGACTTACCTTACCCACACCCTGACCCTAACGTCCGTCCCTATCGCACACTTATCTTAACATGTCAGTGTTCTCAGCATCGGGATTCTCAACTGTCCATCTTCTCCGTTGTCGATCTTCCGGTGTCAGTGTTCTTGTCATCGGCGTTTAGAAATTTCAGCATTTTCAGGTAGACCTCTATATATATATATATATATATATATATATATATATATATATATATGTATTATTTTTTAATATAACAGTAGCAAATGAGCAAACTGATTTAAATAAATTGACCAATTAACTAATAAAAAGCTAAAAACTGAGCCCTGTTCCAGCAGTCTTCAAATGGACAAGTTCTAACTGCACACTTCTACCACCAGGGTGCAGCGGAACCATCTCCAAAAAAAGATGGTCTGGATTAGTGCTCATGTTGTACAAACAAAGCTAGATTCAGCAGGTCTGAATTTAGTCTATGCTATAGCAAACAGGGCATACCAATTTCAGAAAGAAACTGTTCAAATAAGCAGGCACTATAAGCCTTTAACCAGAATCTCCCAGTTCAGAAGGGCAGAATATACCCTCTCCTCCAACAAGAGTGCAGACCACACCTTCTTAATGTAAAATAACTCGCCCAAAGCCCAAGTGCTTAAACCAGAACTAATACACTTTTAGTCTAACAGACACTAAGCCTTCAATCAGCAACTCCCAACTTAGAAGGATGTAAGCTACATGTCCTGCTACAACAGTGCAGACCACAAACCTTCTTAATGTAAAACAGCTGGTCTGAAGCCCAAGTGCTTCAACCAAAGGCTTAGAATAACAGTTACAATTTAATCAGGCTATAAACAAGCAGTAATAAATGCAGCAGAGTAAATGCAATTAAGTATTTTTAAGAACAAGCAGCAAAAGCAAAATAAAGTAATAAAGTAGGAAAAGACACAAATACAGTAAAAGCAGATGAATAAACTGCAATATTTTTATATAACAATAGAAAATGAGCAAACTGATTTTAACAAATTACCCAATTAACCAGCAAAAAAGCTCAAAACTGAGCCCTGTTCCAGCAGTCTTCAATCAGACAAGTTCTAACTGCACACTACTGCCACTAGGGTGCAGGGGGACCTTCTCCAAAAGAGATAGCCTGGATTAGTGCTCAAGTTATACAAACAAAACTAGATTCAGCATGCCAATTTCAGAAAAAAAAAAACAGTTAAAATAAGCAGGCACACTAAGCCTTTAACCAGAAATTGCCAGCTCAGAAGGGCAGAATCTAGCCTCTCCTCCCACAAGAGTGCAGACCGCAAACTTTCTTAATGAAAAATAACTGGCCTGAAGCCCAAATGATTTAACCAGAACTAATACACTTTTGGAATAACAGACATTGAGCCTTCAATCAACAATTCCCAACTTAGAAGGGTGTAAGCTACCTGTCCTGCTACAACAGTGCAGACCACAAACCTTCTTAATGTAAAACAACTGGTCTGGAGCCCAAGTGCTTAAACCAAAAGGCTTAGAGTAACAGTTACAATTTAATCAGGCTACTACCAAGCAGTAATAAATGGAGCAGAATAAATACAATTGAGTGATTTTAAGAAGAAGCAAAAGCAAAATAAAGTGAATTTTTTTTTTATTAAAGTGCAAGGAGAGAGGAAAAAGGAGCAGAAGAAAATTCAAGGTTAAGAACCTAAGTGGGTTGGCCTTCTCAAATGATCTCTCTGTATTAAGTAGAGTGAACACCAGACTGGGAGGGGTGTCCCAGATCAAATTACAGTAGGTGCGGGCAACTGCAAAGCCACCAACTATAACACCACCACAAAAATAGGGTGGGGGGAACAGTTTCAGGACAGATGAGAAACAGAAAACAATGCCAGAAAATATATAAAGTAATTCAGTCAGGCAAAATTAAGACAATGCAGAACTCTGAAAGGTTAAAATGATCAGCAATATATTTCCAGATTGAGAATCAAATTGCAGCCAGAACACCAGGAGTTTCCAACAGTGTATTTCTACTTTTACATTTAAGTATACTTCTTAACAACTACAAACTATAACTGATGTTTGCTCAAAGTAATCCTTACAATGTGCATATATTGCACATATCCTTGGTCAAATAATACAGATTAAGTTAACGGTAGGGCATTTATGCCATGTCATTTGAAATCATTATGTAATACTTTTTAAATTATTTTACAATATATTTGTTACTTGTGGTATTTGAATCACATTTGGCTATAGTATTAGAAGTGACTCTTACAGTTGACTTGTGCTACAGACTGAAGCATGCATGCTTGATTTTACAGTTAGGATATGCATTCTTAATTTGCTAGTACTGGATACAACAGCAACACTTTACATAAAACAATAGTTCTGTTATGCTGGATACATGCCCCTTGCTTCCCTCAGTCTTTCCAAATGCTCAGTATGGGCCTTCCTATTCACCATTATAGCCTGGTTGGCTGTAGAATAAAAAGAGGAAACCAAGAGAAGGCCATTATGCATACCAGTCTCCAATATGCAGCTGTCTATCTAGTTTAAATTCCCTTTATCTGTATACTTATACAACTGTGGGATCTCAGCAGTCCTAAACTCAACCAGGCACTGGTTGAGTGTATCCTGCTTGCACCTTTTGAGGTCATTAAAATGCTGCCTGCACTGGAGACAGTCTTGGCCAGACTATTCCATGCCTCAGACTTATACTGGGAGCCGGTATAGTCCTCATGCACGAGCCTTAAGTTGTGGGGCTTTACAAGGAGTACAAAAAAGATTCTGGACTCTTTGACATCCCACCTTTGAGCCCTAAATTGGGCACATCCCCATCAGACATGTCCAGCCAGGGCAAACAGTAAAAGATAATAGTGCTTTTCCACCAATTTGTGTTGTGTTTACTGCTAATGTACAAAGATGAACAATGATGCCAGCTACGTTTGATTAATGTTAAGCAGAGAGCAATTTTAAATAGGAAGGTTCTTAGGTTCATAGGTGTGTACTAGGCTAATGGCCCTGCAGCCTTTACAAGCCTATCCCATAGGATTACCCTGGCATCTTGCCACTCGACCTTAGTTCCCAATGCCTCTAATAGATCCACTAGAGTGATTCCCAAGGTGAATTTTCTACTTCTCATGCACTCATCAAGATTTCTCTTGAAGAAGGCCAGTTAAGTGTTCTGTTTGACATGTATGGGAAGTCTAGTCTATAGCATGGGCAGTCTTTGAGTTATGAACCTGTCCCTCCAGCATGTTCCGTTGATTGTGGTAATGAGGGTGAGGTCTATGGAGCATGTGCTGTGGATGGATTTGGATTTCTTTAGCTGTAGCATTTCTAACAGAGCTGGGTTAGATATGGCTTTGTGAGTCAAGCAGAGATGGCTTCTAAGTAGGTGATATTAGACAGAGAATAGTTGGAGTTTTTTGAGTCCATATAGGACAAGTGTTTAAGGTCTAGGATACTCTTTATGAGGTACTTTTGCGGCCTCTCCAGTTGTTGCAAGTGTCTAGTGAGGTACATGCCAAATGGGGCATTGTACTCGATGATTGGCCTAATAAGGGAAGAGTAGAGGGGGACAGTGACCTCTTTATTCCTGATGCAAAAACCTTAGTAATCAGATGTGCCACATAGAAGTACATTCTGACCATAGTGACAATGTGGTGGTTAAAAGAGAGGTTGCTGTCAACTTGTGTTCCCAGATCTCTTATAACGCCTTCTGTGTTCAGTGAACTTCCACTGATGTGGTAATTCATGGGAACTGGGTTTTTCCCAAAGAAGATGATGACACATTTTTTGGCATTGAGCTTAAGGCCACGGTTCTGACACCAGTCATTGGTGTCAGTGAGGCCTTTCTGTAGGATGTCAACATCACTTGAGGAGTTAATAATAGCTCTCAACTTGCAATCATTTGCGACCTTTGTCAGCCAGAGTCCCTCATGTTGGCCTCGACTTCAGAGAAGTAGAGACCTAACAGAAGAGGACCCAGGACTGAATCCTGTGGGACTCCACTCAACACTGGTCGGCATTCTGACTTGGAGTAAGCTACTTTCACACTGTGCATTCTGTCAGCCAGTTTTCAACCCACCTAGTGATATAGATGTTGATGCCTAGCTTAGTGAGTTTTATTTTTATTCCTGAGTGGGGAATGGTATCAAAGGCCTTGGCCAGATCAAGGTAGACTGTATGAACCACCTTGCCTTCATCCACACTTCTGGTGACTGACTCTAAGAAGTCGACTATTTTGAGCAGGCATGATCTACCGTTCACAAAACCAAACTGTGTCAGATCCAGAGTTTGAAAATTCCCTATATCCTTGTTTGTTTGGTCTATGATGATGCATTCCATAGCTTTGCATATTAGACTAATCAGGCAAATGGGGCGATAGTTCCCAGGGTCTGTAGTCATTCCTCCTTTGTGGAGAGGGATGACTGTAGCAGTATGCCACTTGTTAGGGACAAAGCCTGAGGTGAGGCTGTGATTGAACAGGGCATATAGGTGAGATGCCAGTTCACTCTGTAGTTCATGTAGAATACATGCAAGGATATTGTCAGGTCCCATAGAAGCTGTATTCTTAGCCTTGGACAGTGCTGTTTTAACCTGTGCAGCAGTAATACTGGGTGCCAGGCAATCTACTGGTATTGGGATTGGTCCTTTGGGGAAGAGAGAGGGGTAAAGTCGGCACTGAATCTGTCAGCCAGTATATTGGCAATATCTGTTGGCTCAGTATAGTAAGAACCATTGTGTAGTAATGCAGAGCAAATATGGGTATTGCCATGGAGATACTTTACATAACTATAGAAGGTCGTGGTTGTCTTTACTATCTCCTGAAATTCTGTTTTCATAGCTAGCTTTAGATGATTTGATGAGGGATCTCAACTTTTTATTGAGGTTGATAAGGGAGTTTTTCCAGTCTTGGGACTTCACCTTATTCTGCATCAGTTTCCTCCTTCTGTTGTAGAGTTTGCTTATGGCAGAGGACCACCAGATTGGCGTCCTTTTTTTGGAGGTGAGCGTTTTGGTTCTATTGGGTGTGGCGAGATCCATGCATTTGTATATGTGTTTGTACAGTGCATTGGTGTATGAATCGGCAGTCATTCAACTATTCTCCATTTGTGTGGGTGCCGTGAAGTTCACCACATCTGTTTTTGGGAGCCCAAAGTTAGCTTTGGAGAAGTTTTTCATGGTGGTTACCTTTGCAGGGGTGGAGTGGGAGGGACATAGATTTCCAAGGTGATTAGTTTGTGGTCGGATCTAACCAGGAAGGAGTTGACTATTGGTGTAGAGCAATGGTCACCCATGTTAGTAATGACCAGGTCAAGGATGTTGCTACCTCTAGTGGGTGTAAGAATGAGCTGGTCCAGGGCATTCGAATTAATGAATTCCAGGAAATGTTGGGCAAGTGCATTGGTACATGAGTAGTTTTCCCACTTAATGGATGGGTAGTTGAAGTCGCTCAGTATGAGAGTGTTAGGTCGGACTCTAATATTCTCCAGGGTGCTTAAGAACATGGAGTTTGAGTCTTGGAACATGGTTGGGGACCTATAGCAAGCTATGACCTGAATCACTGTCTTACCCAATGTTAGCTGCACCTGAAGTATTTCTGATCTGTTATGTTGAGCTACAAATCTGGAGGTGTGTGCATCCTTTGTGAATATGGAAACACCACTGCCTTTGGAGCTATGGTCCAATTTCTGGGGCTGAAAGGTGTGGAATGAGGTATAGCCTGGTAGTGCAGGGGTGCTTTCTGCTGCCTTGAACCAGGTCTCTGCTACAGCACAAATCTTGATGTTCTCCATTTTAAGGAGTGCTTTGAGTGAGTGCATTTTGAGATTTGGACTTTTAGCATTGAGCAGCATGACCATCAGATTGCATTTGTTTGTAGCTGTTATGGTGGTAATTTGGTTTTTGGAATACCACCTAAAAAAGGCACTATATGGGTGGCAAGAGCCTTGGCCAGTATCCAGAAGCCCAGGGGTGTCAGATGCAGGCCATCTCTGGCAAAGCATCGAGGTTAGTCAGTCATGTCATCCTAGGCAGGCAGATACTGGATCCCCTTAGAATGATACCAGAAACTTAGCCAGTTGTTGAAATAAACAATTTTCTGTTCGTACTGTGGTATCATTCTGAGTGATGGTAGGATGCTGCTCAGGGCTAGGGTCATACCTGCCTGGGCTACATAATCCAAGAGCTCCTCCATGTCTCTTTTCATGTAGTCCAGGGAGATATGTCTCAGGTCATGCACACCCACATGTACAATGACTGAGTCATATTTATACCTATTGTTGAGGGACCTGTTGTTGAGTGCATGTGTTATGTGGTGGATCCTGGCACTTGACAGGCAGCTGACTGTTACTTTCTCCTTATTCAACCTAGTGAGTGGGACATCAGTGTGCCTCGCTATTGAGTCACCTATGACTAGTACGTTGGGCATGCTGTTTTGTCTTAGGGGCTTTGGTTGAGTGGCACACTGTTTAGGAGCATTATGTGTCTATTAATTAGTGTTGTGTTGTGGTGGTCAAGTGCATTTCTGCCTTGGAGGTCTCTGCTGTTTGGGTAGATTTTTATTGAGAGCCTCCATGAAGGTGGGTGTATGGTGGTTTGTGTTTTTATGTGAAGGCAGTGCTGGTGTGTGTTCTGGAGGGCTATGTGTTCCACATGGTGTGGTGCAAGTGTTTACCTTCTCCTCTTGACCAGCTATTCCGGTCTTGGCTGGAGAGTGTGTGGCTTCCAATTTGGATATATAAGTGCATCACTCGCAAGTCTAAGTGTTGGGATGTAAGAGGAGAGGGTTGTCGGTGTGCATGAAGCAGTTGCTACATTGCCTCAGGATGCCCAAGTTCACAAGGTTAATAGGAGAAAACACAAGGAACTGACCTTTAGACATGCCTGGAGGGGTGGGCATTAATAATAAATACTGGAGCTGTTTCCTTGTAGAATGTCTAGTGCTGGTAGCACTTTTGTGTACTATAATAATTACTACAAGAAGTTTTTTAAAGTGCTTGACTAATAAGCTAGTAAAACTGCAGGAGAGAAGAGAACTAGCAGATCTAAGGGAAATTTGAAAAACAGACTTTGGCACCACTCAGAAGCTTACAAACAGTCCTGGATACACCAAATCTGGACTAGACTAGTTACAGGAAAGGTGGGAAACAAGTGCAAACACAGGCTTTTAAACCAGAAAGTTGAAAGAGATGGAAAAACCACATGTCCAATAGACTAGAATTTCTGGGCCAGAAACCACTCTTCTTGCAGTAAATAGGCTACCTAGTGCTTACCACTCCCACTGACAAGCTAGAAGGCTTCCCTCCAGCACAGAAAGGCTTGGGGATCTCAGAAGCTTACAAACAGTCCTGGATAAAGGAAATCTGTATCTGGATTAATTCCACAGTTGACATTAGTTATGGTTGCTGCTGTAACTGTTAGTTAATTCAGCTTTGCAGACATGAATTGTGGGCATAAATTGTATTACCCGACACTTTTTTGTGTGGTTTTACACAATAAAATAAATTTGTGCAATGTGGGATTCAAACATATGCATTAGAGACAAAACATGTTCTTCAACAAATGTGATTTTTCATTCTTGCCACAGAGGAATTGCTTGATGAACATACTCATTATCTTTTATATAACTATTCCTGACAGAGCGAGAGGTTAACCATGCATACGTGTAACCTGACAAGGATCTGGTTTATACAATCATGTGTGTTTGAATCTGATTAATTTCTGAAGGCCATCTAAGGTCAGAGAAGACAATTATAATTACAGAATCAGACTATTTATTCAGTATACACTCTGTAACACATATCATTTGTATGAGCCCCACTGCTATCCATACTTATTGTTATTTAAAATTATGTTTAATTTTTTTTATTTATTTTTTAAAACTGAGTGGACATGCATTCATAAAATTGTGCTGGTGCTACATTAGAACTTTGCCACAGGGAAAGTTGGACAATAAGTGCATTTTTTACAGATATTACTGTGCACAGTGCCCATTGCAACTGAGACCTTGTTTGTCAAAGATGCTTATTACTTATACATATACATTAAAGATTTGTGTTTAAACATGTATATGCATTATACGATGCTTCACAAAACATGTGTAATTGTAGAACCACAATTCTAGTGATACCTAAAGTTACACATTTAATATATAACGAATATCCTGTGTATTCTCAATGCTCAATGCACCTGCTATATGTTTGATTATTGTTTTCATGTTAACTTTAATATAAAGTAAACTGGAACAACAGGAATAAAACTTTGGACTTTGCTGGATTAGAACTCAGACTCACCTGTATTGTAGCCCTACACTTATATGCTGCCCCAGGGCCAGTTATGACATAGTTGCATATTTTCATATTCATTCTTAGGTATGTGTGTTAACCACTAAGCAACCCTGTTTACAGTGTTTGCATGGTGGTAAACCATAGAGGATGCAATGTATCCATTTTGAAATTGTCCACTATCTGTTTTCTGTTTGCAGGTGTTCTAAACCTGCAGCTGTTGGGAGAGGTTGCTAACCACCATGCAATGCCTCTTAGTGGGTTTGCATGATGGAAAGCAAAAGATGTAACAATGTATCCTTTTTGAAACTGACACACACACACACACACACACACACACACACACACACACACACACACACACACACACACACACACACACCCAAGATTCACAAGTGTAGTTTATATATTCTTTATCACAAAAGTGCATTCCATTACCTTACATGAAACTTATTGTATTTATCCATTCCTCGTGTTTGTGCTAAGTCGAGCGCTGCAGAAATAGTAATTAAAAATAAATAAATAAATAAATAAATAACATTACAAAAATAAATTTTAGCAGACATTAAAGATTTTTACATAAGTATGGATTTGAAGTGTCAGACCAATGAGCCTACAAAACACTCTCGTCCATTGAAACCCGGCTATCTAACTCACAACATCTTATCCAACAAAACTAAAGTTATTCTTTTTACAACTATTAATTGCAGCAAAAGTAGTCCTTCGCCTTTACATCAAATAATAATAATACCTCCAAGAAACTGTATCCCAAACTAAGCAATTAGGTACCATTAAATATGAGAACCTAAAATTCGACCACAATGTTGCAAATGTAATTAAACAATTAAAAAAATAAAAATAAAACACAAAAGACTTGGAACCATATATAGACCCAAACACTATCTTAACAAAAGCAGCAAAAAAAAACATAGCATTCACCTACTACATAACTTACTACCAACACTACTATGTGCATTTGCTATCCTTACTAACCTAAATTTAAACTTAATAACTAAATTAAACGTGCTACAATATAATACCTAAATTTGTCTCTAACCTTCCATGCTATTGCCAGCATTGTCTTGCCCTGAAAGAAGTTAAATGGTTATAACTTCCAAATCAGTTTATCTAGTCTCTGCCTATTATCTTCTCTACCTACCTGAAAACTTCCTTGATCTACAACATACTATCCTCTTCTATTCCTCCACAAGACCTTAAAGATGTAGTAATCTATCACATCTCCTAACCACCAGATCTACAAACTTTGATGGTGACTCACTCTATTCCAACTATGTAGCCAAAATCTGAAATACCATTCTTCTCCACCTAAGAACACTCCTAAGCTTCATATTTTTAAACTTATACTTAAAGAGCACTTATTCAACTCCTGCTTATGCTCCTGTCATACCCCCTGACTAACATTCATTTTCCCTTTTCTCTTCACCCCTACATCACAACATCTCTTCTTTTTTATCCTTATAATTTCCTCCTTGATTACCCTCAGTCCCACAGTTTGCTCTTAACAACTATCATAAAGAAACATCAAACTTATATGTTTGCCATTCTTTCTTCTTCCCTTTATTTATTCCTGACACCTTCATTTAGATAACTTGTTTAATATTCTGAATATTGATTTTACTTAAAAGTGGGTATATTTCTTTGATTTTTAACAATGTTTGTCTTTTTATATATATATATATATATATATATATATATATATATATATATATATATATTACAATTAGTGATAATATATTGTTTTCTTTTGTTCCAGTTGCTGTAATTTGTAACTTAACCATCGAGCTTTTCTTCCCAGAACTCCACAGAAAAGGCATATGCTAGTCATTCTAGTTGGACTTTCCCAGTAAACAAATGCTAAACAAATAAATAAGCTACATCTCTCACACACTGTGCCTGTACATGTAAGTAGTTGGTAATTATCAATAAACATGAGACAGTTGCTACAATGTTAAACATAAGATAATTGCTACAATGTCTCAGGATGCCCATTTTAACTAGGCAGGCTACAGTGATGGTTGAAAAGTACAAATCCATGGTTCTACTTGATAACTGGCATGGGCTGAAGGAGGAGGAACAGCACCAAGAATTTAGGAGTCAGTTTACTGAAGTGCTATATGTATGAAATGAACATTCGTAGTATTGTCTAAAAACAAAGTCTGCACACAATTCAAGTGCTGTTCAGGCAACAAGAGACTATTAAGCACTCTAGGAGTTTGTGGTGAATGTTTTCCTGTGTCTATACAGTGTAATGTATAACAACACAAAAAAGCTAAAAAGATTCACACAATCCCACTGGTCAATAGGAATAAAAGCTTAAACATGGCTAGGTTTCTTCTCCAATCTCACTAGAATGCAAACCAAAGCAATTCTTACTCAGGGTATAATAAAGTCCTAAAAAAATGCATAGCTATCTCAGTAGCATAATAAGAATGCAAACAAGTACTTCTCTCTTGTGTATCAAGGCTGACAGTTTGGCAAATCTGGTATATAACTGACACAGTCAGTAACTTGGTTGCTTAGCATTAAGCAGCTCTGAGCAAATAAGCATAAGGTTGAGGAAACATGGGCAAATTATAACAACACAGAAAAGCTAAAAATATTCAAACAAGCTAAGTGGCTAATAAAATACCCGACTTCAAGATTCTACAGCAGTCAGCAAGTCTGGTAGTTTGTTCAAATGTGGTATAAAATTGTGGCAATCACTTGTGTAGATTCTTAATGTTGAGTCAATGCCTTGAAGGTTCCCTAAGTAGGAATCAAACCTGGACTGCAGTGGTGAGATCAATGCATCCTATCCACTAGATGACCAAGGACTTCACCTGCTCAAGCAAACATGTTCTGGCATAACCTCTTCATACGCTATTTAACCTGAAGTATGGCATACACCACTGGTGATGCCACTCCATAAAGGTGGTCTTACTATGGACTCTGGAATCTCTAGGCCCATTTGGCTTTGCGAGTCTTATTTGTAAGGTTATGGAAACATTTAACAGACAAGATTAACATTGATATTAAAAATTTCAACAGGTTAGATATTTTTTAAGGTGGATCCTGTCCAAAGATCCTAGTTAGCTTCTTTGAGAAATGAAAACAAGGTGTTGTCACCATTCACCATTGTAAACACAGCTTATTCTGATGTGTCCATGACATCTGACATCATCCTCATGTTAGCAAAACTAATAAACTCATTCATAGGTTCATAAGTTCATAGGTTAATACTAGGCTATCTGCCCTAGGGCATTTATAAGCCTAGCCAGAGTGTGTTTGGCTTTCGCCACCCTTTTAGATTAGTTGACTGTGCCTCTGTATAGTAGGTCACAAAAGGTAGTCCTTTTAAATTTAGTTTACTGTACCTCTGTCAAGCAGGGACACAGAAGAGATCCCAGGGGTAAACTTACGATCTCCCATCCACTCGTCAAGATTTGTCTTGAAGAGAGTCAGTGAGGGGCTCTGCCTAACATGGATTGGGATTTTGTTCTAGAGTGAGGGGAGCCTCTGGGATATGAATCTGTCCCTCCAGCATGTCTTATTTATTTCTGTGCTAAGGTTCAAGTCCCTGGAGCGTGTAGCTCTAAGGGATTTGGATTTCCTGAGGTGAAGCATGTCCATTAATTCTGGGTTGGGCATGGCTTTATATGTCAGACACAGATCGCCTCTGAGTAGGTGGTAGGCAACTGAGTAGAGCTGGAGTTTCTTTAGCCTAGCTGCATAGGGCATCTGTTTGAGCCCCTTGATCCTCTTGGTGACGTACTTTTGGGGTCTTTCCAGTTGCTGCAGGTGTCGGGTAAGGTACATCCGAAATGGGGTATTGTATTTAAAGCCTGATAAGTGATGAGTAGAGGGGCACAATGACCTCTCTTGATCTAGATGTGAATCCTTTCATGATAAGGTGGGCTATATAGAAGGTCTTTCTAACCACTTTGGCAGCGTGATTGTCAAAGGAGAGATTGCTATCTACTTGGGTCCCCAAGTCCCTAATTACTTCTTCTGTACTTAATGGATTACCACCTATGTGGTAATTTGTGGGCACTTTGTTTTTCCTAAAGGGGATGGCTATGCACTTTTTGGCATTTAGCTTTAGGCCATGGCTCTGGCACCAGTTATCCATCTCTATGAGACCCTTTTGGAGGATGCTTGTGTCAGCCGGAGAGTGGATTACGGCACCCAGTTTGCAGTCATCTGCGAACTTGGTCAGCCATAGTCCACCCGTGTTAGCCTGTACCTCTGAGAAATATATACCGAACAAGAGAGGTCCCAGGATTGAGCCTTGTGGGATGCCACTTGTAACTGGTTTAGAGTCTGACATGGCCCCTGCTATTCTGACCATGTGGTGTCTATCCCTGAACCAGTTTGCAACCCATCTTGTGACACAGGGGGTGATATTTAAGCTGGTAAGCTTATTTATGATGCCCGAGTGGGGTATTGTGTTTAAGGCTTTTGCGAGGTCCAGGTAGTCTGTGTGGACTACCTTCCCTTCATCTATGGCTTTGGTAACAGTTTCAAAGAAGTTGACCAGGTTCAAGAGGCAAGATCTGCCCTTAACAAAGCCGAATTGGGAAGGATCCAGTGTCTGGAGGTTCCCAATGTCTTTGTTTATGATTTCCATGATGATACACTCCATAGCTTTGCAGACCAGGCTAGTCAGGCTTATAGGGCGATAGTTTCCAGGGTCTGTTGTGGCACCACCTTTGTGGAGTGGGACCACTGTTGCTGTACGGCATTCCTTGGGTACATATCCTGTAGTAAGGCTGAGACTGAACAGTGACTTTATATGAGGGTTTAGTTCTTCTTGGAGTTTGTGTAAGACGCAGCCTGGGACACTGTCTGGTCCCATTGATGCTGTGTTTTTTGCTTTGGAGAGTGTAGCTCTCACCTGTGCATCTGAGATCTCAGAAAGGCTACACACTGTTGGGACAGACATTTGCTCTTTTGAGGGGGAAGGGGGAAGAAGTTTGCATTGAACCTTTCTGCCAGGATGTTGGCAATGTCTGTGGGTTCAGTGTATTTTTTGTCATTTTGCACTAACTCAGAGCATATCTGGGAGTTGCCTCCCAGGTTTCTGACATAACTAAAGAAGGCCTTATGATTATCTTTAGTGTCTTGTGCAATTTTTCTTTCGAAGCTGGCCTTAGATGATTTTATGAGGGATTGTAGTTTCTTGCTAGTACTGATCAGAGACACCTTCCCTTTTTGGGATTTTGCTCTATCATGCAGTAGCTTTCTCCTTCTGTTGTATAGCTTATTTATGGCCGGTGTCCACCAGACAGTTCTCCTGCCTTTGGAGGAGTGAGTCTTGGTTTTATTTGGGATAGCATGCTCCATGCATTCCTGTAGGTGTCCATATAATGCTTTTGTAAAGGATTCTGCATTTTGAGCCGTATTTTCCACTGACCCGGGAGCTTTGAAGGATTCCACCTCAGTTTTGAGAAGTGTGAAGTTTGCTTTTGAAAAGTTCTTCACCATGGTTTCCTTGGCTAGGGGTGGGGACGGAATATTAGATTAGTTTATGGTCTGATCTTAACAATGAGGGGTATACCTCTGGTGTGAAACATAGAGACCCAATGTTGGTGATGACCAGATCCAATATGTTTTCCCCTCTTGTGGGAGTGGTGACCAGTTGTTCCATAACATTTGAGTTTATAAATTCTAGGAACCATTGGGCGAGGGTGTTTGGGCTTGAGTAGTTTTCCCAATCAATGTTTGGGTAGTTTAAGTCACTCAGTATAATGGTGTTTGGAGAGACCTTCATATTCTCCAGTATTCTCAGGAAAGCCGAGTGAAGTTCCTGTGTTTGGGAGGGTGGTCTGTAGCAGGCTACAAACTGAAAGGCAGTTTTGCCCACTGTTAGTTGCACATGGATGGTCTCCGATGTTTCGTGCAGTGCCACTAACCTGGAGGTGTGGGTATCTTTGATAAATATGGATACTCCCCCTCCTTTTGTGGTTCGGTCCGAGTTTTGGGGCCAGAAAGCATGGTATGAAGTATAACCTGTTAGTGCTGGGGTGCTCTCGGGAGCCTTAAACCAGGTTTCTGTTACTGCACAGATATCAATATTCTCCATACTGAGGAGAGTCTCGAGTGCATGCATCTTGAGGTTTAGACTTCTGGCGTTGAGCAGCATTACCCTTGTTTTTTTTTCATTGCGTTGTCTATGGAGGTGGGTTTGTCTTTTGAGCCTTACCTAAAAAAAGATCTTTGCATGGTAAGATGAATAACATACTGGCTACTAGACAGAACATGCATGCTGGAGATGGCAGAGACAGCATTAGAAAACATGAAAGTGACCAGTGGTGTCTTGCAGAGCTCAACAGCTGGGACTGATTTTGTACAATGTTTATCTGTCTGACCTACAGACTAAAACTCTAGTCCTATGGCTAACACATCTTGTGGATGAATGCATACTGTGAGTCATTGTTAAAGCCCCCTTCTAAAAACAAGCCCTACAGCAAGAATGTATAACTCCCATGTATTGAAAATAGGCTTTAGTTTAATCCTAAAAAAATTCAACAATGGTACATTTTGCAGTTACACCATCCTCCCAGTTTATAGCACTGACAATACCATCTTCAAAATGAAAATATAGTTAGAGACCTGGGACTCTGGTTTGATACTTTTCTCTCCTTTAGCCACCATATAGAAACAGTTGTAAGAAAATCACTCTACTTGGCATAGCTGATCACCAAGAGAATATAATCCAAATAAAAAGAGGTTTTTGTCCTTTTGTATTCAGCACTGATCAGACCATTTATAGTAAATAACCGCTTTGAGATGTATCTCACCAAACATATCAAACCGTTGGAAAGACCACATGGGTTCCTAATAAAGGTGATCATAGTCTTGAAAGCCATATGCTACCAGAAAAGGCTTGAAACACTGTCCCTCATTTCTGGTCACATAGGCTCCTTAGAGGTGGCCTATGCCTTTCTTCCTCAGCAGTCATGGACTCATTGGTCCAGGATCTCTTGTGCCTTCATAAATCAAGCAATCCTACAAATGCCAGAAAAAGGGATTTCAACCCACTTCATCAGATTAATAAAACAAAATGGAGAGATAGATTTGCTGCTCAAATTCTCTCTCACCTCTGGAATAGATGAATGACCTGGATAACTGGACAGGTATGCATAAATTCATACCGGGCATAACTGGCATACCTCTGCTTGAGAAGAGAGCTACAGCTAAACTGTCCCATCAAACAGCATCATTATAGTCAAGTTCAGAATCTCCACACATTTCAAAAGGAAATTTTTATAACAAGCCTAAAATCTATTAATTGGCATATTCTAAAAACACTGCCTCTAGATGATGCTATTTCCTTATTTAATAAATCATTCCTAAATATCCTAAACTGACACACACCATTACAGATCAAAAGAGTCAAAATTAAGCTCTAGTCTTGGTTAACCAGGCTAACTAAACAGTTAGTGAAACAAAGGGATAGGGCCTGGAAAACTTAGAGACAAAGCCACAACCCAGCATAACCTCCAGCAATACAAACACCTCAAATAAACAAACAGGATAAAATTAGATAAAAAAAACATTCTACACCAACTCTGTTTATTAACCAAAATAATTCCAAACCATTTTTGTCCGCAGTCAGTAATTGACTACACCCCGGCTGAGTCATTCAACTCAACCCATCCACTAATGATAGAGCTAATACTCTCACCTCACAAATCAACACCCCCTTCATTGAAACCATTGCCTCCTCCTAAACAACTTCACCTCAACTGCCCCCCCCATTCCCAATAGACCAAAAATCTGCCTGACTGTCTTATCCATAGAATCAGTTCCCACTTTTGCCATCAAGAAATATCTTCAAAGCATTCCATCCCAACTAACTTACCTGACAAATATATTACAATCTCAACTACTGTCCTGGCTTACTCTATCTTCATTCTAATAAAAAAGTTAAGTTCCTATTATAAGTTAAAAATCCTTTATCTTACCCTTAAACAAAGGTGGCTATTCCACAGACATCTTTAATTTCAGACCTATAGGTATTATATCACTGCTATCTATAATTTTGGAGAAATGCATCCTAATCCAGCTGTTAGACTACATCACAACAAATAATCTCCTATCTCCCACTCGGTATGGTTTCCTGTCATACCTCAGTACCACAACAGCTATCCTAAATTTCATCATCATAATAGAGCAAAATAGGAATGAGGATCACAGCAGTGTTTCTAGATCTCTCAAAAGCATTTGTCACAATCTCCAGCAAAAAGTTCGTACATAAACACCCCCCCCCCCTCCGATTAACAAACTCATCACTGTCCTGGTTTGAAAACTACCTCAATGAAAGAGTACAGTCAGTTAAATGGCAAAATAACATCTCCCCTTGTCTTTCTATTCACACAGGTTTGACAATAGACTTTACTCTAGGTTCTATACTTTTTAACATATTTATCAATAACCTCCATACAGCTAGAAAACAGGCAACCATAATTCAATAAGCAGATGACTCTATACTGATCTACTCTGCTAAAATCTAACCAAATTATATAGCCTCCCATCCTGTTTATGTATAGTTCTATACTCCAGTCTGCATTTTCATATACCTTTTAGTCAATGTCAATTATACGAAAATAAAATTGCCAAAGATTCCAAAGACAACCACAAAGCATTCTATAACTATGTCAAGAATCTAAATGGCAATGCTCAGATCTGCTCTGAGCTAAAACAGAATGGCATTAAATATACTGATCCGAAGGATATTGCCAATATCCTGGCAGATCGATTCAGTGCCAACTTCACCCCTCTCTCACCCCCTAAATGGCCCATCTCAATACTGGAAGATTGCCAAATTCCAGTAATAACGGCCACACAGGTGCAAAACACACTCTCTAAAGCCATGAATACAGCATCCATGGGACCAGATGACATCCCGGGCTGTGTACTACATGAACTACAATATGAACTGGCACCTCACCTAAGTGTCATGTTTAATCATAGCCTCACCTCAGGTTTCGTGCCCACTGAGTGGCGCAGAGCTACAGTTATCCCAATCCACAAGGGGGGATCCACCTTGGATCCCGGAAACTACCATCCTATCAGTCTGACAAGCCTTATCTGCAAGGCCATAGAGCGTATTATCATGGAACTTATAAACAAAGACATTGGCAACCTTCAAACACTGGACCCCACCCAGTTTGGGTTTGTGAAGGGCCGATCTTGTCTCCTGAACCTGATTGACTTCTTTGAATCAGTCTCCAGAGCCATGGACAAGGGTAAGGTGGTCCACACAGCCTATCTAGACCTTGCCAAGGCCTTTGACACCATCCCCACTCTGGAATCATAGATAAACTTACTAAGTTGGGCATTAATCCCTATGTCACCCAATGGGTTGCTAAATGGCTTACTGATAGAACCCACACTGTAAAAGTAGCCGACTCCAAATCCAGCTCCAGACAAGTGACAAGTGGAGTACCTCAGGGTTCAGTCCTGGGGCCGCTCTTGTTTGGCATCTACTTCTCTGAAGTACAGGTCAACACTAAGAGACTCTGGCTAACAAAGTTTGCAGATGACTGCAAACTGGGAGCCATTATTGAATCCCCAAATGATGTGGATACTCTACAAATGGGCCTTACAGAAACAGAAGCTTGGTGCCAGAGCCATGGGCTCAAGCTCAATGCCAAGAAATGTATTGTTATCCCCTTTGGGAAAAAACATGTATCCATGAATTACCATATAGGTGGCAGTACACTAAACACAGAAAGTGTGATAAGAAACTTAGGGACACAGGTGGACAGTGGTCTCACCTTCGATAACCACATCGCCACAACAGTCAGGAAATCCTTCTATGTGGCACGCCTCATCACGAAGGGCTTTTCATCCAGAAAAAAGGAGGTAATTGTCCCACTGTACTCATCCCTCATTAGACCCATTATAGAATACAACGCCCCATTTGGTATGTACCTCTCAAGACATCTGCAACAACTGGAAAGGCCTCAGAAATACCTCACTAAAAGAATCACAGGCCTAAAGCAGATGCCCTATGCTGACCACCATAAAAAACTCCAGCTATACTCTGTCTCATATCGTCTACTCAGAGGCGATCTCTGCTTAACATACAAGGCCATGTCAAACCCAGAGCTGTTGGACATGCTACACTTAAAGAAATCCCAATCCCTCAGAGCTACATGCTCCAGGGATCTAAACCTTGTCATCACAATAAACAAAACATGCTGGAGGGATAGGTTCCTGACCCAGAGACTCCCCAGACTCTGGAATAGATTGCCCATACATGTCAAGCAGAGTGCCTCTTTGGACCTCTTCAAGAGGAACCTTGATGATTGGATGGGAGAAAGGAAATTCACCCCAGGGATCACGTCAGTCGCCCTGCTAGACAGGGGTCCAGGAAAGTAAATAATGTGGGAAGAAATAGCCAGGGAATTGTTATGGCTAGGCTTGTATAGGCCCTAGGGCTGATAGCCTAGTACCAACCTATGAACCTATGAACCTATGCTAACCCAGGCTTCTCTCTCTCATGCATTGAGGATTGTTTCTCCATCTCACAATTATTGCTATCCCCCTTCCAAAAAAACTAAATTAATCCTATTTATCCCTAAGCCATACTCAAAGCAAAAATCATTATTCACCATCACTTCCTCAGATCACACAACCATAGAAGCAGTATCCCACACCGAGCTCCTATGTGTCACCGTAGACGATGCTATGAAATTCAACTGACACATCAGAGAGGTGGTAAACAAACTGCAGAAAAAGCTTTGCACCCTATACTGCATTAGGCCATTCCTCACAGATCAGGCTAGGAAAGCCACTACCTCAGCCCTGCTGTTACCAGCTCTGCTATATGCTGCTCCTGTATTCATCAACCTACAAGCTACTCAATTAAATATGCCAGAAAAGCGCTAGAGCAAAATAACCATATTCACCACAGATTTTCCTTACAGATCCCCCAGCTGCTTTTCCTAAAACTCCTCAACTGGGTAGAACTAGGTTATCATCTAACTCTCATACAACTGGTCACCACATGCCCTCTCTGATATACAATCCTGAGCAATGCCCCACACTTACAAATATTATTCAACCATGATCCCCACACCATGCTCTCTGTAACAAATCCAACAACAATGCACATGATTTTCTGTACCACTCACATATCGGCAAGCTGGGGAGTGCCATCCCACTTTCCTTAAGACAGATCAGCAACCTCAAAACCTTTAAAGTATACAACATTTCCCTGACTCCTGGCTGTGCTCTTGTTCCTGTCTGGCTAAACTCTACTTATCTGCTTACCACATTTCTGCCTACTACACTTCTCTCCCTTTACTCCCTCCATACCCTTAACACTGACTTCTTCCTTCTGGTCACACCTCTGTCTATTTGTATATAGCCTCCCATCCTGTTTATGTATAGTTCTATACTCCAGTCTGCATTTTCATATACCTTTTAGTCAATGTCATTACTTAAGATGCAAACTGCAGATGTTAATGTTATATTTACATATGTTATTTGGGAGATGACATTTTCTTTTATTGTCTAAACAACTGTAAACCTGATTACTTTATTGCACCAGTATTGCTTGTTTGGAGGAAAGTGGGAAAAGTTTTGAAATTATTTATTGTGGTCTCATTTTTTTATATCATAAAAACCTTGCATTTTAACACGGGTATCTACACTTTTTATATCCACTGTATATATATTGTACAAATTCGTACAACAAGATACAGCAAATGAATGAAACAACAGAATATATTAGCATCACTCAGTGTAATTATTTATTTATCTATTATTAATTTATATACATTTGTTTACTGGGAAATTCCAGCTGGACACAGGTCCTTTTTCAGTGGAGGCCCGGGGAGAAAAGCTCCACAGAACAACAAATGAGCAGCAGAGTACACGAAGAACAATTGAATATACATACAATAGCAAATAATACACACTGGAGCAAACATTAGCTATAGACACTATATGAAACATAGCAATGAATGGATATACCAATATCTAGCTAGAGGCTAGGAATAAAGGTAGGATGTATATATAGATAGTAGTAAGCTCAAACGGATACTGTTCTAAACTCATATACCTAAATCTTTTTTTTTTCAATAATTTTTATTTTTGTTTTACATTTTCAAAAACCATAACCATTCCATATTTACAAAATGACCATATTTGCATGTCATACATTGTGGATAAAGTAGAAACATGTAGGTCATACAACATACCTAATTACAATATCTACAAAGATGCTTTCCCAATTAATGTCATTAGTCTACAAACAGCATGTACAAAAATGATACTTCATCCATAGTGAAGCTGTGTACTCATGGTAATACTTCCAGTTCATAAGATATGGTGTACCTGGTGCTTTATGCTAATAAGATGTTATAGGACTGTTCCCAGATTGCTCGTGCTTTCATATTTTTGCTTCTTTTGTCCAATACTATTTTATGTGCTAGTAGATGTTTAATAGCAGATATCTTGAATTCCTCCCAGGAGATACTTACAGGATCTAACCATTTACGAGCTATATATAGCTTCATTAATAAGAAAATCATTATAAGTGGGTTAGCTTGTTTTCCTGAGATGTTGGCCGGGAGGATGTGTAAAAGAATAATTCCCATGTAAGTGTTGATGCTTGATACCCCATTTTTTGCAGTTGTAACTTATGGGAATTCCAAAGCTTAAAAACGCATTTACAACTCCAGAATATATGTATTAGGTCTGCAATCTGGTCTTTACAGTGTGGACAGTATGGGGACTTAATTGTACTGAATTTGTGAAGAATTGCTGAGGTGAAATAAGCATTATTATTAATCATGAGTTGCGTGTAAGAGAGCTTTTTAAGTGGGATAGTTTTCAATGTTAAGTTGATTGCCTTTTCTGTTTGCTGGTCATCCATATCAGGTTTTAATTTTCTACAGTAATTAGAGAAGAGAAGGTCTTTCTGGAATTTGATTTCCCCTATGATTTTGTATGAGTTTGTTATTGCTTTCCTTGACATTAACATAGTCTTCCAAAGTAGAGTACAGTTTTCAATGTCACTTTCGAATATGGTAAGATTTTGGAGGTAACTGGAACACACCTCTTTGATTTGTCTTAAAATTATTATATATACTTTAAGTAAGTTTAGATTACTTCTTAATTCATGAATTGTGCTATTAAGGAATGGGTAGATATCTTGGATTCTCTTATGTTTTAACCGAGGGAAGGAGTCTAGTTTTATCATCTTGTTATTTATTTTTAAGTTAGGATTTTTATGGAGGGGTTGTAGTATTAACACAGCTTGTCCAAGGTTTAAGGAGTGAAAATGTTTTTGTGTTATATTTATAGAACGTTTTAGTGGCTCTATTATGTTACAGGCTTGTAAATCTTTTTTATTTAAGAAGGGAAGCACTATGGGATTGATATCTAGTGTTTTTATGTACTTATAGTATATTGTTACCCAGGCTGGTGAACCAATCTTTGCCGAGGTGTCATACTTTGCTATTCTCAGTATTCTATTAGTGTTGATAATAGAGTAGTAGGTTTTGAAATCTGGCAAGTTCAGACCCCCTTTGTTCTTGGGAAGTGTTAGTTTTTGATAGGAGATTCTGGTCTTTTTAGGTTCCCATACAAATTTTGCTAGAAAGGTATGAATTTGTTTGAAGAATTTATTATGTATAGTTAACTGAGATGTCATAAATAGATATATTAATCTAGGTAGCATGTTCATTTTAATTATTGATACTTTAGACAAAAACAATAGCTTAAGATTATTCCATCTTGTACAGTCTTGTGTTATGTTTTGCCATTTAAGAGTTAAGTTATGCTGGTAGAATTCCTTGTTGTTCTGAAAGAAAGTAATCCCCAGGTATTTGGTTTCTTCTTTTATTTTTATTTTGTCTAAGAGAGGCATTGGGGGGATGAGTCTAGGTGGCCTTAAGGGGGATATATTAGTTTTATTAAGGTTTAATTTGTAGTTAGACATGTATGAGAATTGTTCAATTGTGTTTATTATTTTGGTCATGTCTGAATTTGGTGTAGTAAAGTATATGTTTAAATTGTCTGCAAATGCTGAGAGATAAACTTTGAAGTTATGTATTGAGGGGGGATTATGATATGTTTTTTGTTTAATATATAGAAATAGAGGATCTAGGTAAAGGTTGAAAAGAAAGGGTGATAGCAGGCAGCCTTGTTCCATTTTTTTATCGAAATTCTGTTTGACCATGCTTTGTTTATATATAGGGATGTATATGGATTACTATAGAGAATTTGAATGATCTGTATACAATTTTTAGGTATGTTAAAATGAGGGAGCGTTTGCAGCAAGAATTCAACATGGACCCTATCAAAAGCCTTGTGGGGCATCTAATACCATTGTGAAGATGTTGGTATTTCTCTGATTTGCAAAGAATATTAATGCTTCTAATGTTAGCGTGTTGTCACTGGTCTGTCTACATGGTGTAAACCCAGAGTGTTCTGGAGAAATTATTTTCTCTATCAGATTTTTAACTGTGTTTGCGAGTATTGAGATCAGGATCTTGGTGTCTATATTTAGAAAAGAGATGGGTCTATAGCTATCTGGATGTTTAGGGTCCGCTTGGTCTTTTAATTAGAGGAGTTAAAGTGAATATCATGTATGTTGTTATTTATTATATAGTTCAGCACGTGGTATAATAATTTGGCAACTAGTGGACTTAAGGATTTATAAAATTGTGAGGTAAGGCCTTCCGGTCCTGGGGCCTTGTGTGGTTTTTTCACGTTTAATTGTTGTGGTTATCTTGTTGATAGAAATGGGCTCCGTTAGTTTTTTTTGTTGATCTAAATCTAGTTTAAGGAATTTTAGTTTTTGAAGAAAAACATCCCTATCATCCTTCGAGGCTTGTAGGGTTTGTTCTCCATATGTTTGAGTATATATTTGCTCAAATACTTTGATAATTTCCTCATTTCTTGTATAGTTTTTCCCTTGGCAATTTACTTCTGCTATAACTGAGGTAAATTTTTGTTGAGCAATAATTCTGGTCAATGCTCTGAAAGGAATTTGGGCTTCTTCTGCATAATTAGCCAACTGTCTTGTCTCATAAAAAGCTAAATTTCTGTTCTCGAGCATATATAGGTCTCTTTGTAGTTTTAGGAGGTCCATTTCCGTTTGATTATTAGGGTTATTTATCAATTTTTTCTAACGTTGTTCGATTTTCTCCTTTATTTTATGTTCCTCTTTCAGTTGGATTTTTTTTATAATATGCTGCTTTTTTAATGAAAGTTCCTCTAATTTGTGTTTTGGTCGATGCCCATTCTATATCCATTGATGTTTGGGAATTGAAGATATTTACAAGAGATGTTTTTAATATATCCTCAATCTCTTTTACTACATCTGTTTTGAAGACCAAATTAGGATTTAATGACCAGTTATTAGCTCTATTGTTTAAAAACCTTTTTTTGTCCCAGTTGATACTCAGTGTAACTTTGGAATGATCCGACAGAAATCTAGTGTGTATGACTATTGTAGGGTCCATGTTAATGAGTATGTCTGAGATTAAAAATAACTCTATTCTCACCCACATTTTATGGGATTGGGAGTAGAATGTGTAATTCCCAGTTTTGTTACCTTTATCCTCATATTTAAAGGGGTCATATAGTTTGACAACTTGTTTAAATTGTATTGTATTGTATATATATAAATTACCCAGCTTCTGTGTTCAGGCATTCTTCTGTAGCCATCTATAACAAACTCAGATTGCATTATTAGCATCTAAATAGAAGTGGGTATATGAGGGGAAAAAAAGGATTGCAAGCTTAGGCAGGTATATATACTGCTAAGACTTGCTTGTTTACATATTTATAACTTCTGCCAGTCAATTAGGTTATATTCATATTTTCATATAATTCCTCTCCTCTAAACTGCTTAAACTCTAATTCCTGCAGTTATTCCAGTTAAACATCATTATTTCAAGTCAAGAACCATTTACTTGGTCTGGTTCTACCAGACTCACATCCAGAAATTAAGACTGGATTCTTTACAATAAGTTTGTATCAGAGAATCAAATTCACAATTTTGTTTTGGTAAAACAGTACCTTATTCTTTCTTCTGATGCTTCAAAGTCATGTTTGCAGGATTTACTACTCATCTTTTAGTCAGTTGTTGTCTTATTAATTGTTTTATGTCAATGTTTGTGATTTTGAGTCAGAAAGCACTTCTTGGCCTTGCTGCACCTTCCTTTTAGGTCATTTTGGTTTTATAGTGGAAGATTTTGAGCTCAAAGGAGGACTGTTTTAATACCATTTTCCTGGGAAATGGTATCACCTTATATTACGGGCATCGGAAACGGCAGTTAAATTTTAGTTCCTACTTGGTTTTCATTTCCTTTTCCTATGTTCCTTGTGGCTCCCATCATTAATTTAAGGACCTAGGCAGCAAGGGGAAGCTCTCAGTGTGTGTATCCATCAAAAACACTCACAAATCGGTCTGATTTTTACTCAAGGGTCATTTTTAATTTCCAGGCATTTTTATTTAGTTTCTGGAGGTGGCATCTGATTGAAAACTGACAGGAAAGTCTCTTTTGCTTACTTGGAGTTAGCAATCATGTATTTAACATCTTTTATATTGAAAATTAGAAGGTTTGGGTATTTCATCTGGAACTTTATTTTCTTTTCTATCAGAAACTTGCAGTATGGCGATAGAAGTTGCCTTGCTTGCCTTATCTGAATAGGCAGATCTTGAGCAAAGAAAATTCCACTATTATTCCAGGTGAGCGTCCCTTTCCTCTTTGCTGCAAAGAGTATTTTATTTACATCTTGACAGTTTAAGATTTTGGCATACACAGGTCTTGGTCTCAAGGATGATTGAGCTTCTCTCAGAGCTCTGTGGGCTCTGTCTATTATTATTTGTTGTGTTGCTTCAGAATCATCTAGAAAAGATTTTAGTATGAGTTTGATAGTTGGTATTAGATCAGTGTGTGACACAGTTTCAGGGATTCTCCATATGATAATATTGTTTCTTCGAGCTCTTGCTTCTAAATCTATTATGTTTGCTTGTAGACTTTGTAGCTCTTTGTCATGGGTATCAGTTCCCTGAGATATAGAGTCTAATTTTATTTCATTTTCTAATATTTTTGCTTCAGATTTTTAAATTCTGGTTAGAATTTGTTTAAATGAGTCTCCAAATGTTTGAAACTGTGTGGATAAGTCCTGTATTGCTTGTTGAATGGGCAATAAAGCTGTTTCTATATCTTCCAGGCTAGCTGGCTGTTCTGACTTGGTTTTATTTGCAAGCTTGGAATTGTCAGATTGCTTATTTGTCCTCTGTCTTTTTGGAGTTGTGTCTTGGCCTGGTGAGGCTAATATCGAGAATGTGTTTTTTGTTGTTAAAGTCTCCATATTATTTTCTTCTTTCAACATCTTGCTTTTAGGTAAGTTTTTCAGATTTTATGTATGACTGCAGGGCCACAGCACTACACAGCTACAGATGATTTCTAGAATCTTAGTTAATCCTTTGTTTTAAAAGGAAGCTGTTGCTTTTTTCCCCTTCTTTTGAATGCTGTTTGTTGTCTGGGATAGATATTCAGTCATATTTATTTGTTTTTTAGTCTGCGCTGTCTTCTGGGTTTATTTCATTTATTTATCCAGGATATTTCAGAGAGGTAGGTGCTTGCAGTGCTCACAGAATAGCAGCCATCTTGATCTCCCCATCATATACCTAAATCTTATATACAAATATTGCACTAAACTCAAATAGATATAAAGCAGATGTTGTACATGATGATGGAACAAGCTAGAATTGCTAATGGAATAAAAGGGGAAGATAGAGGAGTTAAAGATGAGACTGAGTGAGTAGCATATGTGGTAGTGAGAGAAAGCTAGGTGTAAGTCAGTTCAATATTTATTTGGAGTTGAGATGAAGTAAGGTAGATAAGCATGTTATAATAGGTTTGAGAGACTGAGTGAGGAGGGAAGGGGAGGATAAATGGTGAGCCAAAGCCTGCAGAGAAAGAAATGCAATGATCAGATGGTGTGAGGCAGGGTGGCTAGGGAAGGGTTGAGGAAGGGAAGGTAAAAATTAGGGTTACTAGTCAGGATTGGTGATCGGGATTTACGAAAGCACAATACAAATATTTCTAAATTAGAGATTAGAGGTATTTTAGAAAGAAAATATATACTACTAAAATCTCTGTAAATAAAATTAAAAATAAAAGAAAACACCTAGTAATTAAATGTAAGTCTAGAGTGAAAGTCAACAATGTGCAAACATTCAATATCAAAAGTTATATAATTGCTTACCATAAAATATTTAACCATCTGAGTGAAGATATCTGAAATACTATAAGGAGATGAGATAAAAAAAATCACCAGTGAACCCTTTAATATGGCTTAAGTGATAACATTAAGTATAAACAATGTTATGTGCAGTACGAAATGGAGAGATTTTAGGCCATGATGCGGTGTATGTTCAGTTGTAACAGACAGCTTCCAAGAGCTGTTTTGAAGGACTATTTTTATGATATTTGTTTAATATTTTGCTCCAGAGATTATCAACAGAGAAAAGGTAGGTTGCAGGACATGCCCGTTTTGTGTATGTTTGAGTGTGTGTGTGTGTGTGTGTGTGTGTGTGTGTGTGTGTGTTTCAGTAAACAAACAAACAGCTGAGTACTATAGTCAAATGAATTTTCTGAGTAGATTACTATATAAGCAAAGTTAATCTAAAAGGAAGACAAGTAATGTTGAAATGCTAACCATTTAATGATAAACAGAGATAAGCAGTGGAGAGTTTTGCTTTGATGACCAGCAACAAACTGGCAGCTTTGTGCAACAGGAGGGCTGAAACTTAGATAGCAAAATATAAACATAATCAGAATATTTTATAGAAGGAAGACAGCATCCATCTATCTATATCTATCTATCTATCTATCTATCTATCTATCTATCTATCTATATGTGGTATTAGTGAAATTAATCAAAAGTCCTTAATGTCAGCCATGTTTTTTGTTGACAAACTTTGATCAATAGGTGCACAAGGTCCTTTCCTCAAGGATTGTGCAGTCTCAGAGTTGGAATAAATAATTTGCAGATGGAGTGCATGGGGGTGGTTACCATCTTGCATGAAACATGTATTAAACTTTGTATGCTCCAAGGTTAAGCTTTGGAACATGCATAACAAAATGTTGGCTTTTTGTTGGTGCCATTAGCATGTTGACATTAGTGATATCTACATTTTATTCAATGAATTACAGTAACTATATCTTCTTCTTCTTCTTTCGGCTTTTTCCCGGTTAGGGGTCACCACAGCGGATCACCTTGTCCGCACAATGAATGGCAGTGGAGTTTTACGGTGTCGAGTTGCCAGCCCGGCGCCCAACCTTCCACAGAAGGCACACTCACACGCACACCTAGGGCCAATTTAGAGTGTCCAATCCACCTGCAGCATGTCTTTGGGATGTGGGAGGAAACCGGAGCACCCGGAGGAAACCCACGCGACCACAGGGAGGACATGCAGACTCCGCACAGAAGGCACCCCAGCCGAGGATCGAACCAGAGAACCTCTTGCTGTGAGGCAGCAATGCTAACCACTGCACCACCAATTACAGTAACTATATCCATATAGATAAATAGAGACATATGTAGATAAATAGATACATAGAGATATTACTGGCACTATCATGAGAATATTTGCCTCTATAAACATTATATAGCTTTTGTTTAGTTTTCATAACAACATTACTGCAATGTGGATCAGACTTTAGTTTTAATAGCAACATTACTGCAGTGTGGAATAGACTTAAGTTTGTTATCAAGGAGGAGGCAAAGCAGTTTAATGGAGGCAACTTTCTTACTAGTAGAGTTACCTAGAAAGGTGTTTACCAGTGTTTCACAGAAATATTGGAAGAGGTTTACACATCAGGCAAACGATGTATAAAAATGGATTTAACATTATTGGTATTATTTATATGGACAGAAAGGTTAGAATTGAGGAAGGAAGTAGAATCTGCAGTAAATAGAAAAGCAAACTCATCTGCATATTGCATGACCTTTGGCATAGTATAATGATATACCATTGTTGAAGACAGGAATGAGGAGGTGAGCAATACACAAACGATGCTGTACTCCAAATGAAGCAAGAAGAGTAGGCAAGATGGCATCAACAACCACAAGGAAACTGTCTACCTTTAAGGAACATATTTATTTCCACTTATATCAGACAGAAATCACAAGAGATTGGTATTCACAGTAATTTGACATGACTGACCGTATGAAACACTTCTGAAAGGTCTAAGAAAAAAATGCTAGCTGACAAAGTTTCAAAGGTCAAATGCAGAACTGGTATATTAAATAACATCCAGGCAGGTATGACCCTAGTCCTGAGTAGCATCCTGCCATCACCCAGAATGATGCCGCAGTACAAGGACAAAATGATTGACTTCCACAATTGGCTAAGCTTCTGGTGTCATTCTAAAGGGATTTCAGTATCTGTCTGCCCGGGATGACATGGTCGACAGACCACGATGCTTTGCCAGAGATGGCCTGCACCTGTCACCCCTGGGATTCCAGATACTGGCTAAGGTTCTTGTCGCCCCTATAGTGCCTTTTTTAGGCAGGGTTCAAATGACAAATTCACCACTGTAACAGGAACAGGCAAGCAAAAACTGAGGGTGATGCTACTCAATACCAGAAGTCTAAATCTCAAATGCACTCACTCAAGGCACTCCTTAAAATGGAGAACATTGATATCTGTGCAGTGACTGAGACCTGGTTCAAGGCTCCAGAGAGCACCCCTGCACTACCAGGCTATAACTCATACCACACTTTTTGGCCATGTAACCTGGACCATAACACCAAAGGCAGAGGTGTATCTATATTCATTAAGGATATCCACACCTCCAGGCTAGTTGCTCAGCATAATGCAGCTGAGGTTATCCAAGTGCAACTAACTCTGGGCAAAACTGCAATTCAAATTGTAGCTTGCTACAGATCACCCACCATGCTCCAGGATTCCCACTCCTCTTTTCTTGATGTACTGGAAAATATTAGGGTTCAACCAAACACCCTAATAATGGGCGATTTCAACTACCCCACCATTAACTTGGAAAACTACTCATGTACCAACTCCTTCGCTCAACGCTTTCTGGAATTCATAAACTCCAATGCCCCGGATCAACTTATCCGCACCCCCACCAGGGGCAACAATATCCTAGATCTAGTCATTACCAATATGAGTAACCGGTGTTCCACAGCTGAAGTCAATGCCTCATTGGTCCGAGCCGACCATAAGCTAATTACCTTAGGATATCCACATCCTGCCTCCACCCCCCATTAAGGAAACCATAATAAAAAAATTCTCCAAAGCCAACTTCATGCTTCTTAAGACAGAAGTGGTGAACTTCATGACACCCATGCAGATGGACAATACAGTTACAACTACTGAATCCTACACAATTGCACTTTATAAGCACTTACATGAGTGCATGGATCGTGCTATCCCAAACAGAACCAAGACGCTATCCTACAAAAAAGGAAGCCAATCTGGTGGTCCCCTGCCATAAATAAACTGTACAACAGAAGGAAGAAACTCTTGCAAAAGAGAGTAAAATCCCATGAGTGGAGGAGCTCCCTGGTCAGCCTCAGTGAGAAGCTGCGATCCCTGATACAATCCTCCAAAGCTAGTTACGGAAACAAAATTGCCACTGATTTTAAAGACAACCACAAAGCATTCTATAGCTATGTCAAGAATCTGAATGGCAACATTCAGATCTGCTCTGAGTTACAGCACAATGGCACTAAATATACAGACCCAACTGATATTGCCAAAATCCTGGCAGATAGGTTCAGTGCTAACTTTACCACCCTATCACCCCCTAAAAAGCCCATCTCTATACTGGAAGAATGTAAAGTTCCTGTAATCACAGCTGCACAGGTAAAAACCACACTCTCCAAAGCCAAGAACACAGCATCCAGGGGACCAGACAACATCCCAGGCTGTGTTCTACATGAACTGCAGAATGAACTGGCACCCCACCTAAGTACCATGTTCAATCATAGCCTCACCTCAGGCTTTGTGCCTGCTGAATGGTGCACAGCAACGGTTATCCCACTCCACAAGGGGGGAGCCACCACGGACCCCAGGAACTACTGCCCCATTAGCCTGACGAGCCTGGTCTGCAAGGCCATGGAACGTATCATCATGGAACTTATAAACAAAGACATTGGTAATCTCCAAACTCTGGATACACCCAGTTTGGGTTTGTAAAAGGTAGATCATGTCTCCTAAACCTGATAGACTTCTTTGAAGCAGTCACCAAAGCCGTAGACAAGGGTAGGGTGGTTCACACAGCCTATCTAGATCCTGCCAAGGCTTTTGACACCATCCCCCACCATCCCCCACTCTGGAATTATAGATAAATTCACTAAACTAGGTATAAATCCCTATGTCACAAGATGGGTTGCCAAGTGGCTCACTGACAGAACCCACACTGTGAAAGTAGCAGACTCCAAATCCGACTTCAGACCAGTGACAAGTGGAGTACCACAGGTTTCAGTCCTGGGTCCTCTCCTGTTTGGTATCTACTTCTCTGAAGTACAGGCTAACACAGAAGGTCTTTGGCTAATGAAGTTCACACAGTGCAAACTAGGAGCCATAATCGAAACTCCTAACGATGCGGACATCCTACAAAAGGGCCTCACTGAGACAGATGCCTGGTGTCAAAGCCATGGCCTCAAGATCAATGTCAAAAGGTGCATTGTCATCCCCTTTGGTAAAAACTCTATACCCATGAACTACAACATAGACGGTAGTATGCTTAACACCGAAAGTGTGATAAGAGACCTTGGGACACAGGTGGACAGTAGTCTCTCCTTTGATAATTGCATCGCCACAGTAGTCAGGAAATCCTTCTACATGACACACCTCATCACAAAAGGCTTCTCATCCAGAAAAAAGAGGTCATCGTTCCCCTCTACTCATCACTCATTAGACCCATTATAGAGTACAATGCCCTTTTTGGTATGTACCTCACTAGACATCTCCAACAACTGGAAAGGCCGCAGAAATACCTCACAAAGAGCATTGCCAGCCTCAAACAGATGCCCTATGCTGACCGTCTCAAAAAACTCCAGCTTTACTCCGTCACATATCACGTACTCAGAGGTGATCTCTGCCTAACATATAAAGCTATGTCAAACCCAGAGCTTTTGGACTTGCTCCACTTAAAAAAATCCCAATCCCTCCGAGCTACATGCTCTAGGGAGCTAAACCTTCTCACCACAATAAACAGAACATGCCAGAGGGATAGATTCCTGTCCCAGAGACTTCCCATACTCTGGAATAAACTACCTATCTATATCAAACAAAGCTCCTCATTAGCACTCTTCAAGAAAAATCTTGATGATTGGATGAGAAATAGGAAATTCACCTCGGGGATCACCTCTGTGGCTCTGCTCGACAGTGGCACAGGAAAATAATTTTCTTGGATGGCAAAAGCCAGGGTACCTTTTTAGCTGGGCTTGTATAGGCCCCAGGGCTGATAGCCTAGTACCTGCCTATGAACCTATGAACCTATGAATCCATTAGGGCATTGTCAGAACCATGGCCCTGTAGGAAGACATGATAATTTTGAGGCTGTTTCTGGTTGACGTTATTTGCAATGGATACATTTCTCCAAGATTTTAGATAGGGCTTGGATAGCAGCTGACAAGTAATTATTTTATACAGTTGAGGTTCTACCTTTTTGCAGGAGAACCTCTGCCTTTTTCCATAATGATGAAACATAGACTGTGATTCGGAGACATGGACTGCAGCTGTGAATGCTGCCTACCACAGATAGGTGCAGTCTACGCAACCAAGGAAAACAGGATTCAGAGAAATGTTTAGCTGCAATGAGGAAGACCTCATTATGAGCTACCTTAGATATATTTGCATTACCTGTAATTACCATCACTGATAAAAGCACTTTTCAGCATAATTGCCACTGGCAGCCTATGTGTCATGCTGTCACCTCCCCATTCACTCTCCTATGCTCGCCTACAGGCATTCATGCACACACCCATTCACATGCACAAACACACACACACACACACACACACACACACACACACACACACACACACACACACACACACACACACACACACATTCTGTCACAAAGATCCCCAAATGCACACAGACATCCATTCAACAACATCCCCCCACACACTCAGACACATAGACACGCTGATCCTCTCACCACCCCTGGCACACACCGTCCACACTCTTTATGCACTATCTAACCCCCCTAATGTGATTACCCAGGTAGACCCAAACACACACACACACATACACACACACACACACACACACACACACATACACACACATACACACACACACACACTCTGTCACAAAGATCCCCAAATGCACACAGACATCCATTCAACAACATCCCCCCACACACTCAGACACATAGACACGCTGATCCTCTCACCACCCCTGGCACACACCGTCCACACTCTTGATGCACTATCTAACCCCCCTAACGTGATTACCCAGGTAGACCCAAACAAATACACACAAACACACACACGCACACACACACACACACACACACACACACACACACACACACACACACACACACACACACACATTCTGTCACAAAGATCCCCAAATGCACACAGACATCCATTCAACAACATCCCCCCACACACTCAGACACATAGACACGCTGATTCTCTCACCACCCCTGGCACACACCGTCCACACTCTTGATGCACTATCTAACCCCCCTAACGTGATTACCCAGGTAGACCCAAACAAATACACACAAACACACACACACACACACACACACACACACACACACACGCACATCATCCTAGTCCATTCAGACCTCTGCAGCTATAAATATGCACAGTGCCACCCACATAGACACAATGATGCCCCCACCCATACCTCAACCTTGAACTTCCCTAAATTTACCTGCTATGCAGTCTCTTCCATTGACTATAATGGTGGAATATAGCATTTTGGCTGAGTTAGTTATCACATCCACCTATCCTAATTTATACTGCTGATTGCATCATTCACTCACATAAATTATTTACTGCGGGCATTTCTGAAAAAGAGCACATGGTTGCTTAGCAATTGCTGCTCCCCTAGAATGACTCATTATCTTACAGTATGACTGGAGAAAACCCAGTGAGGTGCTTCTTACAACCATGGAAAATCACTGTTGTGGGCCTGTCCCTAAATCTGAAATAATTACCACAATGGGTTGGGCACACATTTAGGGTTTACCACTCAGTGTAACTCTTTCTGTGTATCATGGAAAGTCATTTTTGACTGAACAATAAAGTTGAGTATCATAACATATAGTTACAGAGACTGACATTTTCAGAAATTTAGAAGGAAGTTCATCTATGGATAATGCTTGCTTAAGTTCACAAAGAGGTTTATAGATTGCATGAACAACACTGATGGTGTTTTCTGAGAAAGGAGGGCAGTTCTGTTGATAGAGCTTACATAATCTAACATGCTGAATTGCAAATGACCTTCATAATTAATGTCATGGAAATGTGTGATAAACTTACAGAAATTATATCTCTCTCTGGGAGGGGAATACTGTGGGAATTGTATTATGGTGATGACTAAGAAATTGATGAATGTATTACAATTTCTTTTTAGACTGTTAGCATTTTACTAAAAATAACAGCTCTTTCAGCTTATGATGGGAACAGGTGTTGCTTCATTTCTTGGATCTATCAGTCTGCAATGATCACTCCTGAATTTAGATTTATGTTTGATTGCTAATAGGTTGCTTCTGTGAGACATCATGTACATGACTTGAAGAGGTATCATATAGAGATCTGCATCTTCAGAACATACATCTCATTTATAAGAATTAAACTGTAAAGGATATTTCAACAGAAACTTAAAGTAATCCACTGCAAAATTAAATGACAAACCATATAATGCAGTTGGAGTGACAATCCAAAATATGTACAAATGGATGAGTGTTTCATAAGAGATATATTCTGTGAGATGATTGAACTTGTGCATGGTTCCATACTGCACACAGAGGCAAAGGAGCAATGACCCCAACAGAGATGATATTGCTGAGCTCATTTTAGGGGATACAATAGAATATAGTCTCATGACCCACATCTCTTCTGGAGGTTCAGATTAATCTGCTGTTTCCTTCTGCAGGCAGTCTTGAGCCTTTTGATCACAAAAGATGAACTGTTCAGTCTTCATATTGTTCAGAAGTTAATTAAGAGCTTCTTCAATTGCTGATCTGAAGGAATGATAGAAAGCATATATAGAAGCATATCATGAAAGTTTCACTTCATTATCCTTGAAATAAATTAGAACAGAAACCTCTGTTCTTAAAATCAGGAATATGTTATTTAATTGGAAACATTTTTGTTTGGTTTTGCTGTATATTATAATAAACTCATGCACTGCTATTCTTTCTGATGAATGGGAGGATACTGCACCCTTCTGTACTGGTTTAAGAGTCATGGACACTTTGTGATAGCTGTATCTCAGAGACAGGTATAGAACACAGCTTGTGTAGCTCTGTCCAACTTTGAAGCAGATAACCTTTTTTATGTTTCTAGCATTGATGCTGACAGTTTTCATTCAATTTTAAGTAGTTTTCATTGATATTAATAGGGTTAATAAAGATGTTTATATTTGTGGAAAGATGTAAGAAAGAATTTTTATTCCACTGAAATGTTCTGACTCGCCACCAGCAGGTCAAAGACAATATTAATATTTATGAGATCCTTATTTTGTTATGCATCCAGTAAGATAATTTGAGTTGTATGAGGGAGATATCATTCACAGGAATGAAGTTTAGTTGCATTTTTGTTTTATGTTCTTTACGTCACTGTCTGTTAACCATCAAGCCCCTCCAGGCCAATTCTCCCATTTGTTTCCCATCGCAGTTGTGAGAGGGGCTATCACACAGTCATCTTGAAAGGTGATATGTGGATTTTCAGATTAAGCTCAATGTTCTTTGAAAACATCCATCTGACACAGCAGAAGGGAGATGTTCAATGAGATGTCTGGCCTCATTGTCCCTCACTAACATAAGTGACTTTGACAGTAAACAGACCCATCTCTTTCACTCCAGCATGGAAAATGGTCAGCCCAGTCTCCATAGCAGAAAATTTACTTCCTCTCTACCCTTTATATTTCCTAGGAGAGGTGAAATGTGCATTCTCCTTCGCTCCTCTCTCTCCCAGGCTGGATCCTCCATTGCCAGATTTGCTAATCAAACTCTGATCACCTGGGTTTCAGAATGGGCTACATCCCTTTGTACCACGGAGCCAAATGAAGCTTAGCTCTTACAGTAAAATATCCTTTCACTTAGCAATCCATTTGATATAAGCAACTTAGTATACAGAGTAAGACACAGTCATTCTTTTATTTGAAAGGTTGAGCAGATATAGTACAATGATTTTTAGTTCATATGCTTATAGTAAATCATTCCAGTAATGAGATAATTAGAAAGACTATTTTTAGTGAGCAAATGTCTTGTCTGTAAGTCATATTACACAAGTGTTTACTCAAAGGGCTAACAGGAAAATGAAAAAACTATATTGACACAGTGTATTCATGCTGGTTATGGATACTCCATTGTGAAAGGATGCTCACAGGAGGGCAGTATCAAAGAAGGACAAACACATCTACCAAGCTTAGGGAAGGAGAGTGCTGGGATGTATGGGAAACTGAACTCAACAGGCTTCAGAGTCATTCCCAGGGCCCATAAAGCATGCACGGTATGTAAGAGTGTTGGCCAGTAGTGGTCAGTAATGTGTGGTGTGGGAAGCAATGGTAGACATTAAAATGCAAAATAAAAGGTAAAAACATCTTCAAAGCCACAATGTATTCCTCAACTAGCCAGAGAGTGAACAATTCATTCGTAACTGAAACAAAACCATGGCCCTGGGGATTAGAAGTAGCAGTAGCCTCTTCTCCATTTTGATTTCATCATTTTGCCATTTCCTTACCTCCAATGTCTGTAAAGTGAATTGTCAAATGTAATCTCCAGTCTTAGCATGATTAAGAGCGTCTCTCCTGACCTCTGCCTGTGCTCAAAACTTAAAACATCACCATGTCTTTTCAAACAAATTTGCACATTCTACCTCCTGCTTTATAAATATGAGCATCTGTGCATCCACTTTTATTATACCAGCCTATCATTGTCAGTAGCTTGAAATGTATTATATTTGCCATTGGTGCAAAAATATCAAAATTTTGTTGGTTCTAAAAAAAGAATAGAAGAATTGTCCTGATGCCCTGGCCAAACTTCCCATAGTCTATAAAAATACTGCTCTGGATCTTCTCGGAAAAGAGGCTAATAGCCAACCTGGCCAACAAGGGATAAATAACTAACAATTGTACCAAATGCCTTTGAGTCACATACCATTGTTACTCTCATTCACAAAATTTCAGATTTGACATCTCTTCCCAATATCACTTCTAAATATCATTTCACAATCTCACTGTAATACCTTAGGTCTCAATCAGTCCATGTGACTTTGCTCCACAGACCCTCTATCTTTCAGCATCTAATCTCACATTCCAAATACTCAGTGCTAATCTCTGATATCCATAGAAACCAGATATTAGAATTACTGAATATCAGCAATAAAGTAAAAAATATATTTCTGAAAGAACTGAGCATGAAATTAATAATGAACATGGATGTTACAAATGATTTATTTAAACAACATACTAAAAGTCAGTAAGCAATACAATGGATGTAAAAATGAAGGAACAACTCTATTTGTGTAAAGTTTTATTAGAAGTAGAGACTATTTAAAACACCAGCAAGGCATGGTTCTATATCTTGAAACTATGAGCTTAGCCTTACACTGAGTAGTATCTGAATATCAGGTGATATGGCAGTAGAAAACGAATTAGAAACATTGGTGCTGCATTACTTTCAGTTTAGGGATAGATACCTAGTTATGAAATCTTATGATAGTATTAGAGTATCAAACAGCAACAAAGTAAGCAAAAAATACACAATTGCACATTAAAATTAAACCAGCACTGGATCCTTATTAAAATAAGAAACAAGGTTGGTGGTGAGCATATGGAGAAGGCAATAGCCTATGCAGGCAAAACAGTGTAATACTTTTAAATAGTGAAATACTACATATACAGTTAAAAATAATGTTATCTGAGTAATGTACATAGACTTGGAGTCAATAATTCAGTGGACATGAAGCCTAGTTGGCAGGCTTGCAATCTGATTTCTTCCTGAATGACAATAGGAGGAGAAGGCAGAATTATTAACAGCTGGCATACTTTGATCTGTGATGTGGTTTAGCCTCCTAGGACAACTTAAAAAATGAATTTCTCACCTGTACATGTACAATCTAAACTATGTGCTGCATTATTCATTCTGGCCACAATGAGTCATCAGCCTTCAACAAAGGTGCACAAAGTGTTTTGCTGTCATCTTTCCCAGGAATATGAGCCAAGTCCCTTAATACGCTTTATCATCTTATAGTAGATAATATCTGTGTTCCTGGTGGTCAAAAGAAAAGAGCCCCCACCGTGCATGACTTGTATGGCATTGCCTCCATATTTTCTCTCCAGGGAGCCAATATTTGCATGCCTGTTGAAATTAAAGCAGTTTATGATACCAGTAGTGACATCAGTTTTAACAGGAATGGCTCCCAATCTATGAAGTGCAAAACGATCTGTAACGCAGATAGCCTCTTAAGGAATATTTTTTTTCTGTAAGTCGCCAGTGTGCTCGATAACAACATATGGCACATGTGACCTCAGTCTCCAGTTTCATCGGAGTGATTTTTCAGGAATGGTTAAGAAGAGGTGAATTTAAACCAAATGATGAAAGGTTAATATTGGTGTCCCAAGGTAGTGGACTATGTACACATTAGTTTACAAAGTCCATTGAATGTGTGGGAGAAACAAAAAATGTAGGTTTTGTAAAACAGAATTGGAAGCTGTCACACATTCTGTTGCTTGTTGTGATATACTAATGGCAGAATGACTGTATAATGAAAGGCATAATCATGTGGCAAGACTGTTGCATTGGGGATTCTACAAACATTATAATACTGAAGTAGCAGAAAAACACTGGAAACATGAACCACAAAGCATCATAGAAAATGATGAAGTTTATATCACATCAGATCATCCATTACCAGCAGTTCCAAAAATAGATGCAAGAAAACCAGATATAGTAGTCCATGAAAATAAGAAAAAAGTAGACTTGCTCATTGAAATTGCCACATCCAGTGACTACAGTGTCTTATGTACAGAAAGACATAAAGTCATAAAATATCAGGATTTGCAGTCAGAAATGAGGCCAATGTGGAAGAAAGATACCCAGACAGTTCCAGTAGAAGTAGGAGCAATGGGTTTTATAAAAAATAATTTACAATCATACTTAGATATGTACCTCCATATGAATTGCAGAAGGAGTCACTGGGCTTATTTCAGATGCTGCAAAGAGCATTTCTGGCTAACATCAAAGATTGAAACAATACTAATTTTATGAACTTTAATCATACTTTGACATAAGATTGTGGTCCATTCCCATCATGATATTAGAAACCCAAAAGACTTAGAGAAATTAAAAAAGGGATCCTGTAGCAGATAGCAAAGGAATCATAATGTCTATTATTTCAAAGCTGACCTGATTTATCCCTGATATGTAGCATTCTTTCCCCATCAAAACTGCTAGAGATGTAGGCTATCTCCATTGATGGATGTCTGATACACCCACAATCCATTTTTTGCACATGGGGTCAGGGTGTTACTTCAGTAGACAATCATCTTGTGCCAAGGTTTAATTTAGAGTGTCCAATCCATCTACTGCACATCTTTGGAATGTGGGAGGAAACAGAAGCACAGGGAGGGCATGCAGAATCCACAGAGAAGGCACTGAATCTGAGAATTAACCAGGGAGCCTCCTGCTGTAAGGTGACAACACTATCCACTGCACCACTGTGCCACCCTAATGGACAGCTAATGTCAGCAGGACATTATTGTGAAGATATGTGAAGGCTGCCAGCCTAGCTAGATAGGATTTTGTAGATAATTGTGTCATTTGTAAATATTAATGTAAGCCACATGCTTGTTCTCTTTGTTAAATATTGAACTTCATAAATGTAAGCACATTGCACTCTGCTGGAGGAAAGCTGATAAGTAAGCATTGTATAACTGTTTTGATCTCAAAACTCGGAGCTGAGATGTCTGGATGAAGTAATTCTTGCTATCATTTTGAGACCAGAATTAATTGCTAGAATTTGCATGTATAATGCATTTTATTGCTGTAGCTTCATGATAAGGTGCAAGATCAAAAGGGCTGCTAAACTCTGAGTTTCTGTTAGCCTGGGAACTAGAGAAAAATTATGTAATCTGAAATGAGTCAGTAGCACTGTGTTATCAATTTAAGGACACAGAGAGAGAGAGAGAGAGAGAGAGAGAGAGAGAGACTCAGGGCATTTTGCATTTGCCTTCAGAACATCCAGCATCACCAGCACTGTCTTGCTCGATATCTAAGTTTATTTTAGAATGGTGTTTGCTCTTAGATATAGCTAGGAAATAGGAAGATTAGACTAGTTGTTTTCTGTACTGATGTCAGAACTATTCTACTGTATTATTTTAAGCATTTTCCTGTGATCTCTGAACACTTGAGTAGCATTGTGTAGTAAGAAATATTGTCTTGTGTTCTTATTATTTATTATTAAATATTTTTAAACCTTTCAATTATGGCTCTTTTATGTAGAGATAATTTAAGCTCTAGAGTACATTGCATGTATATAGTGATATTGTCCAAGCCAGCTCAAATAAGCATTGCTGTTTGTCACACTTGCCATTTGGATAATAATATTGCACAGTAATAATTGGACACCCTTTGATAAGGGCCTTATTAGTAGCTGATATTAGTGGTTGGTGACAAGTGGTACTATTGTATAGTCTGGGCAGAAGAGGCATAGCTGGAGAATGCCAGTCTTCTTCAGGAGTATCAGAGTACATTGCATGTATATAGTGATACTGGCCAAGCCACTCCAATAGTTTTAGCCCTGGGTCTCACTTACTATTTGGATAATAATAATGCACATTAATAATTGGATACCCTTTAGTTAGGGCCTTATTAGCAGCTGATATTAGTTGTTGCTGGTAGTGATTTCTACCTTATAGCCTAGCAGAGAAGGGGGCATAGCTGGAGAACCTATGCCAGCCTTCCCCAGGAGTGTCTGTGTGTTTGTATATAACTCATATCTCAAAGTGTCTGTGTGTGTCAGCTACTTGGGCAGGGACATGAAGTACTGATTGGACAGAGAGGGTGCTGGAGGTTTTAGCTTGACCACTAGGCTGAGACATACACCCTATAGCTGTGCCAGTGGGGAGTCTTACTGGAGATCTGGAGAAAAGGGAGAAACCAGCCACAAACTGACTGTGATCTCTGTGTGCTCTTAAGGGAAATTGTACTTTACTGTGTGCGTGTATTTGTTATCCTTCCCAATGTGGATAACCCTCACTGGTGTTAGTGGTGAGCAAATGAGGCTCTTTGATTGCTGGGCCAGTGCACGGGCATCACATATTAATTGTGTGGGAGTGGTGGGATTTCCACACCACATATTAATTGATTGGTATTTGTCTTAGTGGTGTGGATAGTGAATTCCTATAGCTTGTGTACAGTGATCACTGAAGGTGGTTTTGTACTCTAAATCAGCCATGCAGTGAATTTGCAGAGCTCAGATCACAATTGTTTTCTTTTGTAAGCTTAGTTAGTCAGGGAGAGCAGGCAAGCATATCAGCAGAGGAGAATGGAAAGTTAACAAGGAGCCAGTTGGCTGAGATGTGCCAGGCTAAAGGACTGGTGCAGGGAAACCTGACTAAGACAGACATGATTGCAGCTTTGGTCACAGCTGCAACGGAAAACAGCAACCAGGAGGATGACCAGACTGGCTGTGGAGATGTACAACACTCAGGGAATGGACAGCTCAACCTCTGTGCAGAGGGCTTAAAAATCCATCTGGAGGTAAAGAAACTTGAGTTTGAGGCCAGGCGTTTGGAAATGGAAGCTGTTGAAAAGGAGCGGCAGAGGCAGTATGAAAAGGAGATGCTGGCTCTTAGCCAGAGTCATGGAGGTAATGGGGAAGGGAGTAACTGGACCCCAGAAGCACAAAAGGTCAGTAAATGTCTTCCGCAATTTACAGATGGGGATAATTTTGATAGTTTTATTCATATGTTTGAGAGGGTATGTAAAAGTAAGATGTTTACCAAAGGCTCTGGGTACAGTTCCTGACCCCCTTACTCCATGGTAAAGCTGTAACTGTACTGTCTAAATTAACTGATGGTGAATGTTTTGATTATACTGCTGTTAAGAACTGTTTGTTAGACTTTTTTAAGCTAATAGCTGAAATATATAAGAAAATGTTTCGTGAGTATAGACACGAGGCAGATGAAAGTGTGTGTGAATAAGTTGCTGAACTGAGCACTTATTTTCATAGGTGGGTGAGTGGATGTCAGGTCACCAGTTTTGATGGGCTGACAGACATTTTGGTGAGGGAACAAGCCCTTAGCACTTTCTCTGAGGACATGAGGATCTGGTTAGCTGACAGACAATGTGCTACTTCAGAGGATTTGGGGAAGAAGGGAATCCTATACCTAGCAAGCAAGGCATCCTGCACAGAAAAGGGACCCTCAGTACTGCTCATGGGTCTAAAGGAACTCATGATGGGCAGCCCAGACTGCCCTAACAGAATCTGCCAGTAGTAGAGGAAGCCACTAGTCCAGGTACACATCCAGAACCTAGGGTTAAATGTCTTGAATGCAACCAGTGGGGCTAAGTGGCATACAGATGTCCATGGAGGCAAGGTGGGGAACAAAAGGTGAGAGAGCCAGTAAGTGGGAAAGACAAAATGCCAATAGTAGGTTGTCTTGAGACAACAGAGGTACTGCACTACCATCCTGCAGATGTCCTGATAGAGAAGGATTTTGATGAAGCAGTACCATGTGTTTATGCAGTTACCCATAGTAAGACTTTGAGACAAGCATGTGGGTCTGATAGCCTGGGAGAGACCCAGACAGGCCACATACTTGCATCCAGGACCGGTGAGATGGTTACTTCAGGGAGGGAGCTACTCTGTAGCCATGTGAATGAAGGTGATCCACAGCTGCTTGTGGGTACTGATGTTCCCTTGGACAGAGTGACTGCAAAGGTAGAGGTGAGTAGTAGCACCCGGGCTGACAGTGAGGCAACACTGTCAGAGGATGCCAGACATCCTGTGAAAGAGGAGCTTGGAAGGGTAACAAAGAGAGAGTTGAGACAGGCTCAGCTCTCAGACCCTACATTGCAAGGCCTGAGGCAGGTAGCTAGTGAGGCACCTGATTCTCAAGGGAAGGGGGAATCTGTATACTGGGACAGTATAGAAAGTGGACCCGGGAGGGAGGGCTAGAAGGTGAGAGGGTACAGCAGTTGGTAGTGCCTAGAGCCTACCATCTGGGACTTCTAACCATAGCCCATGATATTCCATTTGCAGGTCATATGGGCATAAAACATACAAATAGATGTATTATGCAGAATTTCTATTGGCCTGGAATTTCCAAAGATGTAACAGGGTACTGCAGGACCTGTGAGCAGTACCAAAAGATAGGCAAGGCAGGAGACATAGTGAGAGCTCCTTTGATGCCTTTGCCTGTGATTGAGGAGCCATTTCAGAGGGTAGCTATAGATATTGCGGGGCCTCTGAGTACCCCACTCCATTCCGCAGGAAAAACGTATATCCTAGTGGTAGTAGATATACTTTCTCTCCTTGAATTTACCCTTCTGCTGCTGTGTGTCCCTGCCATAGTGTCCTCGCTACCAACCATGTCTCCTCCTACTGACATACATGACTTTTGGCTCTCCCCTGTTGAACATCTAAATAATTCTGCGCCTCAGTTCCAGTACAGAACTCCACCAAAAGCTACTCCCAGATATTGCCAAAATAAAAGCAAAAGTAAACCTTTTCTCCTCCTATTTACATGCCTGACTTTTGGCTCTGCCCTGCTGGGCATCTAAATACTCCTGCACCTCAGTTCCAGTACAGGACTCCAACAAAAGCTACTCCCAGATATCGCCAAAATAAAAGAAAAAGTAAACCTTCTCTCCTCCTACTGACATACATGACTTGCGGCTCTGCCCTGCTGGACATCTAAATACTCCTGTGCCTCAGTTCCAGTACAGGACTCCAACAAAAGCTACCCACAGATATTGCCAAAATAAAAGCAAAAGTAAACCTTTTCTCCTCCTACTAACATAGACGACTTTCGGCTCTGTCCTGCTGGACATCTAAATATTCCTGTGCCTCAGTTCCAGTACAGAACTCCAACAAAAGCTATTCCCAGATATTGCCAAAATAAAAGTAAAAGTAAAGTATGTGCATTTAACGTTTAATGTATTAACAATTACAACATGCCTTAACCTTTGTTAGGTGGTTAGAGTGTGCTCCCTACCAGGATTGCCAGCAGCTAATCCCCCCTCCACTCTGTTAGCCCCCCCCCCCCATATTTGTCTCTACTCTAGCCTTTAGGCCAATATCTAGGCCTTGGACTATTGTTCTTTCCCCAGCCTTTCAGTACCTTACCTAGACACCCCTTCATCCCTCTGCTTACCATCTCTACTTTCCCCTTAATTACCATACAGCTTTAGCATTCTATGTCTTCCTCCCTCATCTCAACCCCTAATCTCTTATAACCTGAAACAACTACTATTACTCTCTGCTTCTTTCACCCTTACCTAGCTTTCCTCCGAATCCTCCCCCATTTCACTGCTGCTTTGTTTTACTAGTGACTGATTGTCTTTTTCTCAGCAGCTCGAGGCTCGGGGCTAGCCCCGCTCCGTTTGGCCTCATTATGCTTGGATTCACTTCACTCCATTCCCCACCCCCATTCCCACCCACCCCCATTCTCATTTAATTTATCTCAATCCTCAACCCCATCCTCTCTCTCGCCATCATCCAATCAACTCCTTCCACCATCAGTAAACTGAAAGACCCACCCTATCAACTACAGCCATATAACTCTTCAATCATTATGACCCTTCCAATCCACACATAGATAGATTAGGTTCATAGATTAGTAGTAAGCTAACTGCCCTTGCAAGCCATTTTTAAGCTTAGCCAATTATTCCTCATGAGACTTAAACCCTGCACCTTGTGTTTGTAAGGCAAACACCTTAACCATTAGGCCACCCTCCCAACCCCTTATCACCCCTTATCCCAACCCCATATCACCACTTATTTAGTATCATTCCCTACAGGATCCATATTTTAACTATAATCCTACTAATACAAACGACATCCATACATGTAACCATATACCCCTCACCAACCACTTTCAGTTCACAAACTCTTCCCATAAAACTAAACAAACATAGTTACTCAAACATCTCTCCCTCTCTATTAGCAGTTAACACCATTACCTCAGACAGATTAAAACTACTACCACCTACCCCCAAATTTAAATGATGTCTATTACTACACTATAAACCCACCTCATATAAACAACAGTCTTACACCAAGTTTTATCTACTCCACGCATTAATACAATGTAGAGATATCCATCCAAATCCAGGGCCAATCAACACTCATACATCCACTGTCAATCAAGCTGACCAAACCCATACATCCACAACTAGTTAGCTAATCACACACTTCACCTAGTAACAATAAATACAGCATTTGCAATAAAACTACTGAATTTCATGCCTGGCTAACTACCCCACACCCCACATATTATTGCAGTAACAGAAACATGGCTAAAACCACACATTACTGACACTGAAATCCTCCCTCCAGGATATAATATAATTTGTTCAGACAGACTTCATAAAAAGGGTGGTGGTGTAATGCATTAATCTATCAAAACTCACTACAAATAACCTATACAAAACCCATCCCCACTTTCAATAACTGTGAGCTACTACTTACAGTCTTTCACATAAATAGGAACAAACAAATATGCATAGCAGTAATATATATTCCCCCAGGCCATAATATACATATACTCAAAGACTTTTTATCTTGGATAAATCAGAATATACTGCATGAAACTGTAATTCTAGGAGACACCAATATTAATTGTCTAAACTTAGACACCCCCTCTTCAGCAAACAGCATAAACCTTCACAGTTTCACCTAACTTATCACTACTCCCACTCACAGTCTATCAACAGACTCTGAATCAACCCTAGACTGGATACTTGTAACCCATCCCCAAAACTACTTTAACTCAGGCACCCTACCAAATACAATAATCGACCACCTTCCAGCATATACCTATAGGACTCACCCTCAAGCAATCAAAAAGCACTCCTATAGAACCTCCAGAAATTTTGTCCACTTTGACCAAAATATGTTTATAAGTATCTTAAACTCCCAAAAATGAAACCCATTAAAAATACTCCCCTTAGATGAAGCCGTTGACTGTTTCAACAGAGTCTTTTTAAATACCCTCAATTGCCTAGCTCCAATGCGTGCTAAATGAACTAAAAGCAACCATGACCCCTGGTTAACAAAACTAACCAAACAAACTATCTTTCTTAGAAACAATACATGGAAAATATGTCTGAAAGACAAAACAAACTAAAATGAACTCCACTACAAAGAACTCCATAACAAATCCAAAAAGCTAGTGATACATTTCTGCTAAACTATCCACATCATATAACAATCCCCAAACCTTTTGGAAGTCTGTCTCCTCTCTACTTAACCCTGCACCAAACAAAAGCCCACAAGAAATTTCCCAAGATTTTAATACTCACTTCATCTCTACCATTCAAAAACTACCCAAAGACTGACCATCCACTTCAAACGTACACTTCCCACCACCAACAAAACACTCCCCCTCCCTTGAAAATTACTCTACTACACAACCAGCCACCTCTTTCACTATCCAACCTGTACCCACCTCGCTGATCCTGAAATTCCTAAAACAACTCAAATCTTGCTCACTGTCTGCTGATAATCTTCCCCCAGAATATCTGCAACTAGCAGTTAGCTCAATAACATATCCAGTTACCATTCTCATAAATCACTCTCTCTCTGAATCCTACATTCCTCTTCTATGGAAAAATCCATCATTACCCCACTACACAAAGTGGGAAACTCCCATGATCTTTCTAACTACCGTCCTATCTCTATACTCTCCCTACTATCAAAAATCTTGGGGAAATGTGTTCACTCACAACTGCATAAACATCTCTCAAATAATCCTCTTCTATCCCCTGCCCAACACGGTTTCCAGCCAGGGCATAGCACCATTACTGCCCTATTATCTTTCACAGACTCTGTCAACAAAGCCTTGGATGCAGGCCATCTGACCTCAGTAATCTTATTAGACCTATCTAAGGCTTTCGACACAGTGTCACATACTAAGCGAGTAAACCAACTATCATGACTAGGTTGCTCTTCAAAATCCCTCAACTGGTTTACCTCTTACCTACAGAACAGGCAACAATCAGTAAGGTGGTTAAATGCACAATTCTATTACCAACCTAACAATATGGGAGTACCACAAAGATCCATTTTAGGTCCATTACTGTTCAATATTTTCATGAATGACCTGCACAAAGCCCCCCAAATCCAGAATTTCATCCAATATGCCGATGATTCAACACTGATATCTACCTCCAAAAATTTCTCAGACCTCCTCACAGTTACACAACAGGCTTTTACTTCTATTGAATCATGGCTTACTAATGCACAACTCATGCTAAACCCCAAAAAAACTAAACTTCTACTTTTTTCTACAAAATCACCTGACATTGACTTCAAAATCCTTGCTAAAGACAGCACAGAAATAGAACTAGTGAAAACACCCAAACTACTAGATATAACAATAGATAACAAACTCACATATGGACCACACATCCTAACTGCAATAAAGAAAACCCATTTCAAACTGGGTAAACTAGATCGCCACAAGCTCTACTTGGATAAAAATACCAAAATAAAACTAGCCAGTACCCTACTCATCGCTGATCTGCACACAACCCTTAGTAATAAATTACAATCCTGTTACAACAAAATAGCCAAATTCACCTTGGAAATACCACACCGTTCTCATCACTGCCATGCTATCACCATGCTAAAATGGCTACAGTTTTCCCACCATCTACAATATACCCAACTTACCTTAACCCGCAAACTAATTTCTAAAAAAAAATGACTGCCTTGATCTCAACTCAATCCTACAAACATATACCCCCACATGAACACTAAGATCTTCCTGTAAACACATGCTTACTGTAACTAAACCCAACAAAAAAGCAGGACAATGTCTGTTCTCCCATACCATAGCTAGACTATGGAATAATCTTCCATCAGAAATCACCCAAATTAACCAACCAAAAACTTTTAAAGTAGCTCTAAAAACATATCTAAACAATCCTGCCTCAGGAGCAAACCACCTTAAACAATACATTTCACCAAATACTTTGCAAAATCCAGTCTGCACATTTTACTAGTGTATTCCTACTATACAGGATACCAAAATCTTAACAAAGAAAGCAATGTTTTTTTGTCCTTGCCTTGTCTATTAATGTAACATTCATCCTATTGCAAGGATTTTTCTAGTTCAATGTAATGCAAATCCCAAGAAATGTAAATTGTTATATGTTTTTCTCCCTGTTATATCTGTAATACTTTCATTGTATTTGAAATATTATCTTTCTTTTGTAATAGTTGTGGAGATTTTCTCCCCAGGCACACACTGAAAATGGGTATCTGACAGAGTGGACTTTCCCAGTCAACAAATGTTAATAAAATAAATAAATAATAAATAAGATACCCCAAGGTAGTGGCTTTGTCCTCTATTGAGGCAGAAAAGGTGGCAAATGTTTTGTTAGAGATTTTCAGTAGGGTATGTTTCCCAAAAGAAATACTGTCTGACAGAAGTGCCAATTTCTTGTCAGACCTGCTGGCTTGTCTGTGGAAGTACTGTAGGGTGAAGCACCTGTAGACCACCCCCTACCATCCCCAGACTAATGGTCTTCTTGAGAGGTCAAACTCTACAATCAGGTCCATGCTATGGACATTTGCAGACCAGTTTAATAGGGAATGGGACAAATATTTGCCCCATCTGTTGTTTGCTTACAGAGATGTTCCCCAGGAATCCACAGATTTTCACTCTTTGAGTTGTTGTATGGGCATAGGATAAGGGGGCCGCTAGATTTAATTTGTGATGAGTAGGAAGGTAAGTGTGAACCTTACAAGGAGTCTGTTGTGGCATATGTCCTAAACCTCAGGACAAGGCTCATGGCACTCATGGGTTTGGCCCAGGAGAACCTGGCAGAAGCCCAACAACAGAAAAAGGTATGATATGACAGGAATGCTCAAGCTAGAGAGTATGCTGTGAGACAGCAGGTTATGGTTCTCATTCCTGTCAGACACAACAAAGCTGCAAGCAGCTTGGGAGGGACCCTACCAGGTGCTAAGAATGGTAAGTGATGTTACCTACATAGTGGAACTGCTAGTCAGAAGGCAGGGGCATAAATTGTACCATGCTAGCATGATGAAACCTTACCATAATAGGGAGGCCCTTGTGCTGAGTATTTGCAGTGGCTTGCAGGAGGAGTCTGAGGGAGATCTGGTGACTGATCTCCTCAGTGAGGGTTGGAATGACACCTCAGTGGAAGGGGTAGCAATGTCCCAGGAGCTATCTCCTACCCAGGTTTGAGATATCTGAGCTGTGTTACAGGAGTTTGGGGACATGTTCACTGGGAAACCAGGGTATACTCACCTGATGCAATACCAGGTGGATACAGAACCTCAAAGGCCTATTAGGCAGCCCCTCTTATAAGGGTGTCTGAGAGAATCAAACAGACATTGAGGGAGGAGATACAGGAGGTGTTGGAACTAGGGGTAATTCAAGAGTCCAATAGTCCCTGAGCCTCCCCAGTGGTGCTTGTTCCATAGAAAGATGGCAGCACCAGGTTCTGTCTGGACTACAGGAAATTAAATAGTCACACAGTGTCAGATGCTTACCCCATGCCTAGGACAGATGAGGCCCTAGAGCAGCTGGGTGGAGCTAAGTATCTTTCCACCATTGATCTTACCAAGGGTTACTGCCAGGTGCCCTTGACACCGAGTGCTAGAGAGAGGTCAGCCTTTTGACTCATTTTGGCTTGTATGAGTTCACAAAGATGTCCTTTGGGATGAAAAATGTCCCAGCAGCTTTTCAGAGGCTGGTAGATCATATCCTAGCAGGAGCAGGAGGGTTTGCCCTTGCTTACCTAGATGATAGTGCCATCTACAGCCATTCCTGGCAAGAGTGCCTTCAATGTGTCAGGGAGGTGCTGGGCAGACTACAGAGGGCAGGGTTGACCATTAAGCTGAGAAAATGTCAGGTGGGTATGGCAGAGGTCTCCTACCTGGGACATAGGTGGGGAGTGGTAAGATCAGGCCAGAACCTGCCAAAATGGAGGCCATTCAGGCATGGCCTGCACCTGTTACCAAAAAGCAGGTGAGGGCGTTCTTAGGGACAGCAGGGTACTACAGAAAGTTTGTCACCAGTTATAGTATCATAGCTGCTCCCTTCACAGACTTGACAAGGAAAAACAGGCCAGATAAGGTAGTGTGGACCCCAACATGTGAGCAGGAATTCCAGAAGCTTAAAGAAGCTTTGGATGGACCCCCTGTGTTAGCCACCCCAGAATACATTAAATAATTTGTTGTGCAGGTGGATGCGTCAAACCATGGGGCGGGGGCTGTACTTAGCCAGATTTCTTCAGAGGGAAAAGAGCACCCAGTGGTTTATCTCAGTCATAAGCTCCAAACCAGGGAGGAATGTTATGCAGCTGTAGAAAAGGAATGTCTAGCCATAGGGTGGGCACTGCAGAAACTTCCACCTTATCTATATGGAAGAAAATTCACTGTAGTTACAGACCACAATCCCCTAACATGGTTACACAGAGCCAGACAGCAATGATAAGTTGACTATATTGAAGCTGATTTTGTAGCTCAAGCCATCCTAGTTGTTTTAGATTCTGACAGTGATGGGTTCTATAGGGATTACCAGTGGCACATCATACAATATTGTTATAGGATGTAGCTGGTTTGAAGCAATTATGTTTTGATAGATTAGTATAGATTGGTAAGGCATAAAGTAGTGTTGAGATTAGATGGGAGTGGGCAATAGTAGATCTTGCTATAGGAGTGAGGAAGGATTTGACTCTATATAGGGAGCCCATTTTTCTGTTGACTGTTTTTATAGTGTTATTAATTTGGGAGTCGAAGTTGAGGTTGTTGTCTATAGTAATTGCTAGGAGCTTGGTGGTAGCATCAGGGGTTATGACGGTACCATTGTTAGATGTAACAGAGAAATCTAAAGGTATATGCTTCCGGGTAGGGGTAAAAAGCAGGAGCTTAGTTTTTTTTGGATTCAGGAGGAGGCATTGTTTTAAGAACCATGATTCTACTGTGTTAAACATTTCCTGAGTTAAGGACTGTAGTTCTGATGAAGATTTGGCTGTGCAGATTATTGTTGAATCATCTGCATATTGTATATAGGTTGCATGAGGAGTAGCTTTACAGAGATCATTAATAAAAATGGAGAATAATAGAGGACCAAGAATAGAGCCCTGGGGAACACCTAGTGTAACTGGCAGGTGGGATGATAGATTATTTTCCCACATAACAGCTTGCTGTCGGTTGCTTAGGTAGGAGCTGAACCATTGTACAGCTAGAGTATCGAGTGAAAGTGATTTAAGAATGTTTATAAGCAATGTGTGGTTAACCATATCAAAAGCTTTTGATAGATCAATAAATAGAGCTGAAGAGAGAACATTATTATTGCGATTTCTGTTAATGGTGTCAGTGAAGGATAAGAGGGCTGTAGTGGTACTATGGTATGGTCTGAAGCCATGCTGGCTTTGTGCTAGTAAGTTGTGTTGTCATAGGTGGTCGAGAAGCTGATGATGAATACATTTTTCCATTATTTTTGCTAAAGGGGATAGTAGGGCTATAGGTCGATAGTTGGAATATTCATTGGAGTTACCACCTTTATGTAGGGGGATAATGTGTGAGATTTTCCAGATGATTGGGATGGTTCCCTCATTAATGGTTCTGTTTATTAGGATTGATATTGGATAAGCTACTGCTTTAGCTAGATATTAATGTACTGAAATGCATGGTAAAAAAAAATGTCTACTGCTTCACAGCGGCAGCATATTGTGCTGATGTGAACTCAAACGAAAAAAAAACAGCTACTTGGCAGGAGGGGAAAAGGTAGAGGTGCCTCAATCTTCACAAAAAATAAATTCTCATCAAGGTGGTAAACCAGCATAATGCACTAGAGCTTTTTCATATGCAGATAATCATCAGAAAGGTCTAGTACCATATATTAGTTAGCTGTAGAACTCCCTCTATGACCTAAGAAAGCCACAATGCCTATCTGTAAGAACTAGAGTCCCTTATTATTAAACCCAATACCTTTTTCCTAGATGATCTAAACTATCCTACTATAGACTGGGAAACCTACACCACACTAGTGCCCAAGGACAGAGATTTTTGGGCTTTGTTGATACAAACACCCTGGAACAACTGACTAATTATTCAGAGTATCCACTAGAAGGAATAACATATTTGATCCTGAGGGCATCTTACACCCCCTGTCTTCACCATTTATGTCTGACCATAAAGCTGTCTTTTTTGAAATAAAATGGAAGCCAGAGATCATTTCCACCCAAAAGTACTCAAGTGATAAATTATCAAGCATCAAATCCACACCAAACCCAATTAACTCCACTGAATACATGGAAATATACACCACAACACTATAACAGGATATAAAGTGCTTCCTAGATGCACTTGCACCCTGTAGTAACAAGTGCAGGTCAATCCCCAGAAATAAACCCACATAGTAGAAACATAATATCAACAACGTTACAATAAAAGGAGAGAATTCTGATCAAATGTAAGAACAGTATTTCCCTCATCAATGAAAAAAATAACTCAAGTGTTTAATAAAATCCAGCAAAGTCAAATCTGAGGCTAAAATAGCTTCCCAAGCCAAACACAATCATTAGGCCTTTTTAGTTATGTTTGTAATCTCAAAAGTACAACACAGCAATGCACTTAGCTGCTAGTGAACAATGTTATTACACTGAGGCTGAAGATATAGTGAACCTACTGGCTGATAAATTTAGCTATTTCTTTACCCTTTCTCCCTTCTATCTGTCCCTCGAGATATATTTGAAACTGAGTCATGCCCAGCTATCATACAAGACCAAGTCCTAAAAGCACGATTAAAAGCTAAATATACTGCATCAATGAGTCATGGCATTATCCCTGGAGGCATCTTAAATAGCATGAAGCACAATTTAGCCATGGCCGTAACAACTCTGTTCAACCTTAGCCTCCATACAGGTTTTGTACATATTGAATGGAGATCAGCTACAGTCATTTCCTTGCATAAGAGGGGAATCTTTCACAGACTCAGGCAATTACACACCCATAAGTCTGACTAGACTCATGCAAATATAAGGAAAGACTTTTCATCTTAATAATCAATAGCAAAATAGGGAACCTCCAAACACCAGACCTGTCTCAATTTGGATTTGTCATGGTCAGGTCATGCTTAGTAAAACTGGTGGACTTTTTTGAAAAGGTAACCAAAGTAATGGATGAAGGTAAAAAAATGCACACTGCATACCTCAACCTGGCCAATGTTTTTGACACAATACCCCACTCAGACATAATGCAAAAGCTAAAAAAAAAAAACAGGGAATAAACTCCTATATCACCTGCTTGATAACCAGCAAGCTCACAGATAGGAAGCAGGAAATCAAAATAGGAGAAATTACCTCCACAAAGAGACCAGTCACCAGTGGAACCCCAGGGTTCTGTGCTGCAGGCCCTCCTATTTGGCATTTACTTCTCTGAAGTAAAAGCCAGTACCAAAAGGCTCTGGCTACTAAGTTTGCAGATGACCGCAAGCTAGAAAAAGTAATTGAATTTTGCAATGACTTAGCCATCCTGTAGGAAAGTTTGTCCCAAATAAATAAAAGGTGCCAAAAATCATAGACTGAAATTATATGCAAAAAAATGCATTATTGTGGGTCTGTATTGGAACATCGAATGTTCTAAATAGTGAATGCTCACATGAGCAAAAATGCAGGACCTCGAAAACGTTATTGTGGACTGCCCCCCCCCACACCCCATGCTAAATGGGTCTATATTATACGAGCAAATTGCACAAAATGCGAACGCTCATAATATCGAACATACCGGACCTCGTACTTCCTATTGTGAGATTGCACTACAGTGAGGAAAGGGTAAATATCCCATTCTTCACTGTACCGCAATCTCAGAAAAAGCACTTCGAGGTCCAGTACATTCGATATTATCTGCGTTCACAGTTTGTCAGATTTGTTCATATGATAGAGACCCTGCTAAATATATATTCCAACTTTGATATCGCACTACAATGAGGAAAGGGCAAATATTCTGATCTTCACTGTACTGCAATAAAAAAAACTTTGAGGTACTGCATTTTCGCTCATGTTAGCATTCATTATTTAGAACATTTGATGTTCTAATATAGACCCCATTATTGTATTGTTAGGGAAGCCATCTACCTCAGATAACCACCACATTGACAATACACCCCTAAGAGTTGACCCATTTGTTCAGGATTTGGGAATTTATGTGGGCAGTGACCTAACTTTCAACCGACATGTGTCCATTGCCATAAGAAAGTCCTTCTATACTGCACACATACAGAAGGATTGTGCCTAGATCTAGCGATGCCAATATCTTCCTTTACTCAGCCCCCATTAGGCCAGTTATTGAGCATAATGTCCCCTCTGGCATGTATTTGTCCAGACACAAGCAGAAAATAGAATCTCCACAGAGATAATGTACTAAAAGGAAACAAGGCATAAGCAATATGTCCTACATGAACTAACTCAAAACCCTGTTAATATATTTGATATCCTTCAGATTGCTTTGAGGTGAATTGTGTCTCATGTACAAGGTATCCTCCAAACCTTTACTGATGGATTTAATGGACATCAATAAGTCAAATGGCATCAGAAATACTTGGTCTAAGGATCTAAACCTCTTGTGCAATATCAACAGAATGGTTTGGAGGGAGAAGTATATCTCTCGGAGGATACTGCTGCTCTGGAGACTCCCGATCTGCATATAACAAAGTTCATCCCTGTGCATATTCAAACGCAACTTGGATCGATGGATGGGAAATAGAAGATTTACCTCACAGAACTGCCCTTGTACTACTAATGAACAGTGATGGCACCTAACTTTTTTATCTCATGTATTGGTTCCCTCAAGTTATTTATGGTATGATCCCAGTTTTTCTCATTAGGGGTAATATATAACATTGGACCATAGAGTAGGTAAGGCCAGTCTAACTCCAAATGTGATAGGTTGATCTGAGCAGCAAAATGGAAATGGGCTAGGCTAGCCTAGTAGTTACCTAAGAACCTGTGACCCTAAAATATAAAAAAAAAAAAATAATAAAAAATAAATAAATAAATGCAATCATTAAATAAATAAATTCAGTAAAGTCAGCTAGCAAAAGTAACTGCAAGAGCAGCTGCGATGACTTGCCATATTACTTTCCTGGCACGAATTGTAGCTTCAAAACCAATATTTAACAAGGTAAAAGAAAAGTAATGCAATTAATTAAGTATGTGAATCTGTGTGCACATATATTTGTATCTTCGTGTGTGTCTGTGTGTCATTTTTTGTCTGTGAATGACTGAGTGAGTGAGCGAGTAAGTGAGTGAGTGAGTGAGTGAGTGAGTGAGTGAGTGAGTGAGTGAGTGAGACAGAGGGCACATACCTTTCAACTTCTTTGCTTAGGAGTTCAGAGCATAAATACAGCAAAAGGTTGTCTGGCAAAATGCTCCATCTGAACAACACGAAGCATGAAACAATAAAGCCCGTCTTTCTTTTCTACCTGTAATCTTCAATGATTTAACAAAGGGCAGAGCAAGAATGTCAGGCAAAATCAGAGACATTATTCAACATGAGGGTCATTTGAGAGGCATGGAGTGATTTAGTTGTAATACGTTACACTGCATAACTTTTTTGTCATTTATTTGATCAAAATAACACTTTTTTTGGTGCATTCAGTCACAAAGTGGCTATAATTGCTGCCAACATATGCATGTGCGTGTTTGTGTGTGTATGCACGTGTGTGTTTATATGTGTGTGTGTTGGGATTCACTTCAGAAGCTCGAAATACTGAAATATCGAATTTCAGTATTTCCAGCCCAGAAAGCCGAATCCACAAAACCACGAAAACTCAAAACCGTGAAATTCAAAATCTCGCACATTGGAGATTTTGAATTTCGTGGTACTACTGCACACACACACACACACACACACATACCCACACACACACACACACACACACACCCACACCATTCTCCCCACACACACATAACCTCTCTACTACATGAAAGCAGGGGCTCTCACTCTGAGGTCACACTACATACAAACATATACAAAACGCCACCACACAAGCTACATTCTCCTCGCACACACACATCACAGCAACAAAACACACTGGCACATACCACTGCCCCTACCCAAAACCCTTAACACACACACACACACACACACACATACACACACGCACACACACACACAATTACCTGAATACATAACCAAAGCGAAAGTTCAGAAGTGCGAAATTCAAAACCTCTGGTATTTGATGTTTTGAATTTCGCGCTTCTGAAATTTCGCCATTCTCAGGATTTGGCTTTCTGGGCTTGAAATACAGAAATTCGATATTTCAGTATTTTGAGCTTCTGAAGTGAATCCGTGTGTTGATACTCCCGTTCAATTCTCGGCATGGCTTGGGAGTGTCTTCTGTGTGGAGTCTTCATGTCCTCCCCATGGTTGGGTAGCGTTCGAAAGACATGCGTGCGTAAATGGGCATACCTTCGTTGAAGGTTGGGCATCGAGCTGGCACCTTGGTGTTTCATAAAAATCTACTGCCAATCATTAGTGGACTGGAGTTCCGCTGTGGCGACCCCTTACCGGGAAAAAGCCGAAAGACAAACAACAACAACAACATAACTCACATTTTGGATGCGAAATACTTTCTCCAAAAGCAGCTACATAAGCAACAACTTTAAATCATTAGGTAAAAGACTATTTTACATCTAAAATATAAAAAATCTATATATTATTCAAAAATATGAAGCAATTAAACATATATCCCATTATCTAAGTGCAGTAACACCCTACAGATTGGTCATTATAGGTGGAAAATAACGGACCTTTCTTGGGTGTACAGGCCCTCTGTCTGCAGTGTCTGGCCTTATAACACCCCTGGATAATCCATTATTTCCACAATAACTCACACCCTGACAATCATTATTGTCTTCATGCTTAGGCATAAGTCTCCTCTAAGAAGATTATGAAAGTTTTTCGCTATAGGATAAACTTTGATGACCATCAACTGGCTTTCCCCAGTTACATCAAATGAGATGTGAATGGGTTACATAGCAGGGTAGAGTATTCTTTAGCAGGTTAATACCAGTTTTATGAAGGATGCAGTTACCTCTGTTTTATGACTCTCAACCCCACTGAGAATCAGGTGGGCAACTCTATCTGATCTCTAGTAAGTAGTGGCTAGATCAGTGTCTAACAAAAGGTCATTATCTACAAATACTCTGATGTCTGCTGCAATTTTGACAACTTTTATCTGTTTCCAATAAAGGTTGTATAAAACTGGTAGTGGTTTCCCCTACTGGAAAAATGCTGTATTTTGACTTATAAGAAGATAACTTCTGCTGCATTTTGCAAGTATATCTCTCAACTACCATAAATTAAGCAAGTGCTGTGATTTTTGTCCTCTGATTTAGATTTAATACAATAATATTTAATTAATTTCTTCATAAAGTCAGGTTTGCTTCATATTAATAAAAGCTCTGTTTTGAAATGTTGTCCCTCGAAGTGCTCGGTACCCATAAGCCAAAAAAAAAGAACAAAAATACAGGACAAGAGCAAATCTCAAAAATTGCTCTTCTCTTTTTAACTTCATTTTGCAGGGGGTCAAGCGCACTCCCCCAAGTGGGATTACATCAGGGATCAGCTCTGAGCCCTTTCTTATTTGCAATGGTGATGGACGGGTTGACAGATGAGATCAGACAGGAGTCCCTGTGGACTATGATGTTTGCAGATGACATTGTGATCTGTAGTGAGAGTAGGGAACAGGTGAAGGAGACCCTGGAGAGGTGGAGATATGCTCTAGAGAGAAGAGGAATGAAGGTCAGCAGGACTAAGACAGAATATATGTGTGTGAATGAGAGGGAGGACAGATGAATGGTGAGGATGCAGGGAGTAGAGGTGGCGAAGGTGAATGAGTTTAAGTACTTGGGATCAACAGTTCAAAGTAATGGTGAGTGTGGAAGAGAGGTGAAGAAGAGAGTACAGGCAGGGTGGAGTGGGTGGAGAAGAGTGTCAGGAGTGATTTGTGACAAACGAGTACCAGTAAGAGTGAAAGCGAAGGTCTACAAGAGGGTAGTGAGACCAGCTATGTTATATGGGTTGGAGACAGTGGCTTTGACAAAAAGGCAGGAGTCAGAGCTTGACGTGGCAGAGATGAAGATGTTAAGATTTGCACTGGGTGTGATGAGGATGGACAGGATTAGGAATAAGTATATTAGGGGGTCAGCCCAGGTTGGAAGGTTTGGAGACAAAGCCAGAGAGGCAAGATTACATTGGTTTGGACATGTGCTGAGGAGGGATGCAGAGTATATTGGGAAAAAGATGGTAAGGATGAAGCTGCCAGGTAACAGGAAAAGAGGACATGCAGGCGGTTGGTGTGACAGAGCAAGATGCAGAGGACAGGAAGAAATGGAAACAGTTGATCTGCTGTGGTGACCCCTAATGGGAGCAGCCGAAGGAAGAAGAAGAATATATATATATATATATATATATATATATATATATATATATATATATATATATATATATATATATATATATATATATGGTTCCCATTCAGAAGCCTGAAACATCATAAGCCTGAAAATCAAAATCCTGAAACCAAAAGCCTGAAAATTCAGAATCCTGAAAACTCAAAATCCTGAAAGCCCAAAATCCTGAAAGACCAAAATCCTGAAACTCAAAATCCTGAAAACACAAATAATACTAATATGTCACTATAAAGACACTAATATCTACCAACTGACCCTGACCCTAACCCTAACCCTAAGGTCCATCACTATCGCACACTCACCTGACCCGCGCCCTAAACCTAACTCACTTAAACCGCCCCTAACCCCAATATTTGTCACTATTGCATACATGCCTAACCTGCGCCTTAACCCTAACTCACTTAAACCGCCCCTAACCCTAAAATAAAACCAACCTCACACTTACCTGACCCCAACGCATGACCTAACACCACAGGGCTAACAATAGCAAAGCCACAATGACATCAGTATGTCTATTTTGTGTTTTCAGGATTTTGAGTTTCAGGATTTTGGTCTTTCAGGATTTTGGGCTTTCAGGATTTTGAGTTTTCAGGATTCTGAATTTTCAGGCTTTTGGTTTCAGGATTTTGATTTTCAGGCTTATGATGTTTCAGGCTTCTGAATGGGAACCATATATATACACACACACACACATATATATTTATATATATATATATATATATATATATATATACACACACACATATATATATATATATATATATATATATATATATATATATATATATATATATATATATATATATATATATATATATATTTATATGTATCACCTCCGAGATTGCCATACCTTGGAGAAAAGGGGATATTCCAAGAACTGACATCTGGGACTTAGAAAATATAAGTACAATCTTTCAACCATTCACTCTCCATATTTTGGGACTCAGTCTAGAGGGTTCTGACATTTTAAATGTTTGCCATTCATAACTTATAAAAAATAAATAAGCATATACAAAGACTCCCTTTCACTAACTATAGAGGGTCAACTATATGAATCACTTCTGTTTTCCATTTTTCAAATGGCACATTTTTTTCATGTAGGTATTTATCTCAAAAATCTTTTCATTCATAGTGACATGACTCTCCTTTCTATATATGATTTGTGAAAAATATGTCCTAACACCTGTACAAGCTATGCTAGCTAAGAGGGCTGTAAATTCCTTACTAACAGTCAAAGAGTCCTTGTGGATGAGGTCATTTGTACTGACATGAATAAAACAGATCTGTACTTCCTTACATTAAGGCGTTCCAAGGCTTGTCTCACATCCCCTATTTTTGCTTCTTGCAATCATAACACTATTCAACGTTCATTATCTTCTCTGCAGATATCAGTATCAGTTCCTATAATAATTGAATTTCCAATTATAAGAATATCTTTTCTGACCAAATTTGTAGAATCTTCAAGTACTAATTCAATAATATTTGCTTGATCCTCCTATGAACCAACCTATGAACTTATGATTGGATGGGAGAAAGGAAATTCACCCCAGGGATCACATCAGTTGCCCTGCTAGACAGGGGTTCAGGAAAGTAAATAGTGTGGGAAGAAATAGCCAGGGAATTGTTATGGCTAGGCTTGTATAGGCCCTAGGGCCGATAGCCTAGTACCAACCTATGAACCTAATCAGTTGATACAATGGAATAATCTTCATCACCATTAGTCTTATTAATTTTACTTTTTTCAATGTTTATTACATTTACAAGCATGTCATTCTTAGCCACCTGGCTTTGTACATCCACAGTTTGAGTAGTGTTTTCAACATCCTTCTTTGTCCTCTTTTTTCTTGCAGTAATGTTCTTCACTTCTTCCATGTTCAATTCTGATTTCTTCCCTTTTCAACTGTCCCTTGCCTCTTTTTTCTACATTCTCTTTCAGAAAAAGAATCCCTTTTTATAGCCTGAAGTTTTTTTGATCGAAAAAGTTATCATTCCTACTAACCTGTGTGTTACATACCAAAGCAGTGTCTGTTTTAATATGTATTCACTTTGCTTTACAGAAATTTGCCAGTCTATTTTTCTTTCTTGTCATTTGTTGTGAACTTCATCCTTTCTTTCTTTTTTTATTTCCCTCAATATGATCTGAATTATCACATTGCTGAATACTTGCATCCAGTATTCCAAAGCTGGCAGAGGCATTATCTTGTTTCATAGCGGTTGAGTGATGTTTACAGACAATAGACTCATCCTTTTCTAAACGTGTTCTATTTTTCTCTAGATATATATAGCATTAATTACACTGTATAAAATATTTGCTCTTTAACAGCATACTCATTTAAGAAATCCATATCCAACTGCAAGTGAATAAAAAATTCTAAAACGAATAATCAAACTCATTTACCACAGAATTCAAAGAGAACTGAAATCAACTTCTATGAGAAAAATCACACAATCAATATACAACTAAATATTAAGTGGAGTAAATTTGTGAAAGTCACAGAAAGCTGGAATTCCTTTAAACTGTACAAATGCACACAATAGCTTCTTCCCACTATCTGTCACAGTTGCACCTCTTTTTAACATAAGATTCAATAAATCATAAACAAAGACACAATTGCTAAGATAAACTCTAGATGTTCTCTCTGCAACTGTGTGAATTTATAGCTGACTAGATCACTTGGGATAGTTAGAGTTTGCCTGTCTGAAACCTATCCCTTTCTCACAACTAACAATGAAAATTAAAAGTAAAACAAGAAAATATAAATCAAAGTAAATCTTCTTGTTGACAAGCTATCCCTTCCTTCCTAGAAACAGTGATATACAATTTAAATTCAAATAAAAACTTCACTTACCGAGCTACTGCATAGTCAATCACTAACCAACAAAGGATTGTTTAGATAAAGCTCTGGATCCATGTAACTAGTATTTCATGGAACTGGTGTTTCTGACCTTACAAGGGGATTAGGAGATTATTTCATAAGAACTTTCCAGTGGGATTCATTGCTGGGAGAAAGACTAACCCTGGGATTCAATAAACTCCGTGCAGGAATAGTGCTATTCCTGCAGAGAGTGAACCGTGCCCATTATTTATTTATTTATTTGCAGTTGGTTTACCAGGATCGTCCATTGGGCCAAAATGAACCCATTTTCAATGGAGTCCGGGGGAGACAAGCTCCAGAAACAAACTAGGTACATACAGTAAGTTACTAATGATAATTATACAAATGTAAAAGATTCAAGCAATTAATTTCAAAAGTACAGCAAACATTTAAAACAATACAGACTAGTGATGAAACTTGGAGGTGTTATAGACTAAGAAAAGGAATATTGCAAAGTGATACAGAGTAGTTATTACTTAAGAAGCATAAACTTAATAGGTGCAGTCTAGTACATTCTTTGCAGATACCATGGGAATAATAATGTGAGTTATGGGAAACAATAAGGAAAATTGCTGGAGTAAACATGAGAGAGAAGGAAGATGAAAATAGCCAGTATTAGTTATGTGGGGTGGGAGCAAGAGCATTCCCACTGGGATACTAGATGTGGGTGAAGAGATTTTTTGAACATATAATGGTTAGAGGTGGTGCGAATGGATGGTGGTAGTGAGTTCCAAAGGCGAGCTAGGTTATAGGATAGTAGGTTTTTGCCTGGGGGACGAGTTGGTTTGTGCACTTCTAATAGATTTTGATTGTTTGACCTTCATACTCTATCAGGTAAGTGCATCTTAAAGGCAGAAGACAGGGAGGGACAGAGAGAGGGGTTGAAAATGAACTTGTGGGCAAGAGTTAGCTGAGTATAGGTGAGATGATTGGGTAGTTCTAGCCATTTTAGTTTTTGGAGAGAGGAACAGTGGTGGGTGGAGGACTTATGGCAGTTAGCGATCTTGGCGATTTTGTTGTAGCAAGAGGAAAGTTGTTTTTTAGAGAGGAATGGAGATTAGTTAGGAGTGGAGCTCCATAGAGAAGGGAGGAGATAAGAAAGGAAGTAGAGAGAGTGATTTTAGTGGTGGGTGTAAGGTACTGATTTTGTCGGTAGAGCATACCTAGTTTTTGATGGGTTTTTTTGATACTTAATTGTAGATGGGAGTTGAAATTAAGCTGGCTGTCAATTTGGACCCCAAGTAACTTGGCTTCTGACACCAGTTCCAGAAGTGAGTTATTTTGACTAGTAATCGAGAATGTGTTTATATCGAAAGAAGTGACTTTAGAGGGGGTAAATACCATTAATTTAGTTTTAGAAGCATTGAGTGCTAAGTGGTTTATTTTCATCCATTGCTCAGTGATTGAAAAAGCATCTTGTGTAAGCTTTAGGAGTATGGGGGTAGTACCCTTAGCTTTAACAGCAGCGTGCCTTGCATATTCATGAAGGTGCGCTGCTGCTAAGGCTAAACAGATACAAACACCACTGAGTGCGGGAGGTGTGTTTAAGCAGTGCGCACACATCTAACATGTCTCCTGCACTCAGAAAGTGCCGTACGTCAATTTTTAAAAGCATTTCAGTGTCCACCGATACTGAAATCAAATAAAAATAGTGAAACAGTATTCATAGACACTGAGATAGGGAAGCAAGAAATCAATGCAGGGGGTGTGTGACAGGTTCTGTCACACACACCTTGCATTGTTGAAGTGCCGTACAGCACTTTGCAAGCAATTTCAGTGTCTGCGGAAACTGAAAGCAGAAAGTCCAGATAGGAAGCAATGCTGAGTTTTTTTGACAGATACTGTCACACCCCCCTGAATAATCAAAGTGCCATATGGCCATATTAAACTGTACAGGCTTCTGCATAATGCCCAGATGCCTGCCTCACATACCTCTCAACCCCCTAGAGCAAGAAAGCTGTACAAAGCCATAAATAATGGGGGGACAAAGGCTAAAAAAAACAGACACTTTTTAAATATTGCACTTACAAACCTGGAAAGTTTATAGAATAAAAGGTTTGCATTAGCATGGATTTCCTGAAGACTATGAAGTCTGAAACCCAAATGTCTGTCATTATGTTCTGACTTAAACCCTGAGTGATTTGCCAATGATTTGCTAGAAAACCACATTAAAATCTGTCCCTATGTGTCCCTTTAGAATTTCCCTTACTGTGACTGACAAGGTGTACAGATACATGTAAATAAAGTGGGTTTATTATTATTTTTTTTACCATTCTAAGGTATGTTTAAGTATAGCTGATTGGGTGTGTGTGTGTTATGGCCCTCTAGTTAGCATTGCTTAAACATTCCATAGGAGATAAATAAAAATATACAGCTAAAATTCTCATGCGGAGATAGAGTACTGGTTAGATTCCCAACTTTGCAGGCATGTTCACGGCTTGAGTACCAAGACAGGTACTTTATTTTACATGGGAAAGCAGTGTTAAAATTGTTATTTTTATTTTAAATTATGTAGTAATTGATATTTGTCAACCAGGATAGTGTAGCTTGTCTAAAATGTAAGTGTGAGTGCATACAACATGTGAAATCACCCATGTATACACAAGTGTCCCATACAGTATAGTCACACCCCATGGTAATGTAATGAAAGCACATAGAGGGACGTGATGTAAAGTAAATCATATGGATTAATTAAGTCATTATCCTGATTTTTTTTTTAAATGAAAAGTGAGCAATGGTTAGCAGTGCTCAGCTACAAGCATTGCTTATATGTGAATGCTAAGCAGCATTCACCTCAGCTAACCAGATTTGTGCACTGTTAACCAGTGCTCAGCAATAACCCCTTTAAGCACTGTTCAACTCAGCTTAGCAGATATGTGCACTGCTTAGCTGAGATTAATATTTTCAAAATGGTCCAATGATGTCAAAGAGCAGGAATATAGCCTTATTTAAATGGCGCAGGCAGGAATACAGCCAGAATCTGTTGTAGGTTTCTCTGTGTAGGAACTATGTCAGGTGTTGGTGAGGGCTTGCGCTTTCAGGCACAGCACTGGGGCATTTTGGAGCCTGAGTCATGGCTGGGCTCCTTGTTGCAAACCATGATGACAAACTGCTGCAGGTCCAGTGCCAGGGCTCACAGTATAAAGCGGAGGCCTGGGACCATCTGGCAAATCATCTCACCAGTGCCAATGGCATCCCCCGAACTGGTGAGCAGGTATGGCATCACTATGCTGACCTAAAGTGGATGAAGGGGGCACTCCTGGCCCAATGGATCCAAGATGCTTGGGACTACCATGCTCTAGCAGTTTGTAAGTATCCCAGATATAGCTGTACTAAATTCTAGCCTGAATATGTGATAGACAGGTATGCATAATGTTTGTTTTCTCCCTCTACAGCTACAGCGGAGAGGGCTAGCAGCACTGAGGCTCTTGCAGTATATAATGAAATAAATAAGGAGTAAATTGTTTACTGTGTTGTGTGTCTAACGATTAAAGAAAAGTTTGCCAGACTAATAGTCATCTACAGCATATGCAGTAGTAGAGTATTGTGTCATATAAGTACAATAAAAACCTAAACCATCAACTGTTATGATTATTCAAGTATGTTGTTGTAGAAATAAAATGTGTACAGGTTCTGCACAGAAAATATGGCTTTATCAGCATGAATTAACAGAGGTTGTTCTGAGGATCAGCTAGTATGCAAAACAGTAGAATGTTCAGCTGTAAATCAAGATATACATGAAATATGACATATGTTATGCACTAAGATCTGAACCCTGCATTCTAATGTCAAACGTATTATAGTGTGTCCCCTTCTGCAATGCCTTGTGTTAACCTTTGCTTTTCAGATCATATAGTTTCAAAAGATTAGTAACTATACATCATGCATGAATCTCAGGATTACAAGGTCAGACTGTCTCAGCCACAGAGTATTAGGCAGAAAACAGTCAAGCAAGAAGCAATGAGCCCTAGTAGCTCAGTGTGATGTGAAATAGCCTTGTAGTTCATTTTAGCACACCCAGACATGGTTCAAATCCAGGGAGTGGTACTGAGATATGTGCATATATATACACTAAAGAAGTCCTGAATATTTGTAGAAACAGTCAGATAGTGATAATCAACATTTTCTCCACAGGTCTTACAGGTAACAAAATGTTTGTAGTAGCTGTTTGAAGGGTATAACAATACACCATGTATAATTGTCCAACCCCATGCCTGCAAATGACAGCAGGATAGGTACATACACCATGCCCTCTTCCTGATACATGTCTATCATGTCACGCTGTCACAGCTAGTGGTCACTGCTGCCAACTACCTTGGACACATATAGGAATCCAGGTTGAACTATGCTATTAGCAGACTCACACAACATTATTGCAGGGTACCCCTTCTTTGTCAAGTATGTAATCCTGACATGTACAAGCCCCCTCCAGTAAGGCAGCCACAGTTCACCCAATCTACCCCATACCATTAGAGGCTGACAGTCTAACAGGTATCTATTTTCCACAGAAGCTGTAGGCCATAGGTAGATGTAAAGTAAGGGCAGACCTGCAGAGTATATTGAGCAGTACTCTTGTGAAAAACAGAAGCCAATATAGTTGTTAATGGACTTTTTATTCTCTCCTCCCATGCATATTAACATACCTTGTTCAAATACCATTATTGGTGGGCTGTTACCATCAATGTAACTTCAATGCTGTTAAAATGCTAACTGTTGTTTCATTTATGCATGTGTTCTGTTTGCCATGCAACTGTTTCAAATCTGTTGGTTTGGGTTAATGGGAACATCCATGCATGCAGTTATAACTAATTTTACAATGTGTTGTTTATGACTAACCAATATATCTGGGAAAACCCCAACACCATAGCACATTTGGGAAGGCAGATCTTGGTGAATCCACCTGTCCCACCCCATCTGGCAATGGCACTAGGCCCCAGACATCTGGGACCCAACCCAGAACAACCTCCTCTGCTGGTCCTGAACCACCTTCAGGTGGAACCACCTTAGGGGACAGGTACCACCCCCCCGGGTGCGGGCGTGGAGAGGAGCCTATCACCCACAGAATGTTCTGGGGTATGGTGCACAGTGTCATTCGCTCCGAGTTGGGTGAGCAGCTGTGCCAGATGGAGGTCCACCTGGCACACCTCAAGGAGCACTCTGCCCCTTTTGTACAGCCCCCAGCACAGCCACCTTCAGGGCCATGAAGTTGCAGTGGTGACTGTCCATGGTTGTGGACCTCAGTCCCACTATATCCATTTGGGGGCTCATGGGCCTCTGATTCCCATCCACTCTCCCTGTACAAGGTGTTTACCCCCCTCATGTGTCATATACTGCCCATGTCTGCTGTCTTGTGTGTCTTTCCTGTCTGCAAATTCTACCTATCCTACCAATCCTACTTCCCCAAACAAACCTACAGCTCTTCCCCAACACCCCACTCTTACCTAAAAAAGGGGCATCTGTCCCACAAAGAAATCATTGCCCCATACATAGCTCTCCACTTTGCTCCCATGTATAGTGAAAGTAATCAATCTACCCACAAATTATTCTACTAATGTCTGTTACCAACATACTCCCTGTGGGGTGTGACAGTGTAAATCCCAAATTCTACACATTATTCACAGCTGTTGCTGCAGAAGAAATGCAGAGCTATGGTCCTTTACTATACCCATTCTGCACATCACTAGATGGTTTTCCCTAAAGTATTTCTCCCTGCCTGCCCCCATTTCACCACTTTCCTATCACCTTTTTTTTCTTTTCTTTAATTAAAATTAGAGCAGGTATACGTGGGAGTATGTGGTGCTAAGTAAAGCTAAGAGGACTTAACCATCTGTAAACATCGCTTAGCTTCATGCAAAACCATGCAAACCAACTTACAACTGCTTAAAAGTGCTTAGTCACTCTGTCTTCATCAGCCCTTGTTCTGCCCAGCAACAAAATAATCAGCCCAGCCAAGTCTCAAACCCAGGACCCTGTACACTATACTCAGACTAATGTACTACTACACCATTTGAGCTGCAAAATTTTCTGATGCTTTTTCAAACATATCATGCAGTAGAGTCATTCAACAGTATGGGAAAAACCTCTGTGGAATCAGTCAGGTCTTGTAAATATACATATACATACACACACACACACACATATATATATATATATATATATATATATATATATATATATATATATATATATGTGTGTGTGTGTGTGTGTGTGTGTCTGTGTGTGTTATTGTGTGTGTGTGTGTGTGTGTGTGTGTTTTATATATATATATATATATATATATATATATATATATATATATATATGTGTGTGTGTGTGTGTGTGTGTGTGTGTGTATCGAGATACATATATATGAAAACATATATATATATATATATATATATATATATATATATATATATATATATATATATATATAGATAGATAGATATACCTCAAAACCATACCTCTCAAACTCTTACTGCAAGAAATATGGACAAAGGCTGTCAAAATGGGTGGACAATGTGCCAAAAATAGGGGCATATTTGAAATATCTCTCTTATAAACTTTGAAAGCTGCTAGAGTAACAGGGTTTGTTGCAGCATACATTTTCCAAAGGATATGAGGTCTGACACTGAAATGTATGTCATTATTTATTGACAGAAATCCTGAGATCATCACAGTTATTTAGTAGAAAATACAAATAATTTGTGGAACTGAACAAAAATATGAGCCAAAAACCTGGACATTATGTGACAATCCAGGCATGTGAGAGATATGCACAGAACCCCTTAGTGCAGTGAATCTGAACCAAGCTTGACAAAGTGGGGGGGGACAATGGCATGACAATAGGGACATATCTGAAATACTTGAGTAGATAAGCAGAGAAAGTTGCCGTAGTAACACCATCTCTTCTAATATATCATCATCATCAGCCCCCCTTTTTCCCATTTTTCTACATGGGGTCGGGGTATCATGTTAACTGTCACCAACTCTCTTGATTCAGTGCCACACTCCTGCCTTCTTTAACACTCATGCCTGACTGTCGCAGATCATCTTTCACACATTCCATCCACCTCTTTACTTGATGTCCTCACTTCATCTTACCTTCTTCCTGTCTGTCACAAATCTTCCTCACCAGATCTTCTGTTTTCCTATACATGTGCCCAAACCATTGTAATCTGTTCTCTTTGATCTTTTCTGCAATTGGAGCTACTTTGGCTTCTGCTATGTCTTCATTTCTTCACCTGTCCCACAGTGTGCATTCTACGACCTTTCACAGGCACTTCATTTCTATCATCTTTAGCATCTTCATCTGTTCTGCCTTTACTGCCCAGGTTTTTGTACCATACAGTAGTACTGGCTGCACCACTGTCTTATACACTATACGTTTCATTTTATTTGGCATTCTTCTGTCATAGACTACACCTGGTACTCTATGCCAGTTGGTTGCAACCTCTCTGATTCTAGCTTTGACCTCTTCATTTAAACTACCTTTCTCCTCAACTACCCCTCCCAGATACTTGAAGCTGTTTACCTGTTCCACTGTCTTCCCTTCTATCTCTATTCTCAGCTTCTTTAGATTTCCTAAATTTGCTGCCATTACCACCTTCTTATCTGTGCTTAGTTTCATCCCACGTGCCTTCAGATTTGCATTCCATTCTCCTATTCTTTGATGAAGTTCTAGCTCAGAGTCTGCCTGCACTGCCACATCATCTGCATACAGCAGATTTGTTGATCCCACCCCTCCAACCTGTTTGGTAATGTAGTACATCACCAGTATGAACAGCAGTGGGCTCAGAGCTGAAGCCTGATGTATACCCACTCCTACTGGGAACCTCTCTGTGAGGCCATACACTGTTCATATTTGAGTTATTGGGTCCTTGTATATAGCCTGCACTATGTCTACCAATGTTTTTGGGACTTCAAACCACTGCAGTACTGCCCAGATCAGCTTTCTTGGGACCTTGTCACATGCTTTCTCCAAGTCTAGGAATGCCCAGTTGGACTCTCTCCTCATCTCTAGCTTCTTCTCAAGTATCTGTCTCAATGCAAACATTAGGTCAGTTGTGCTGCATCCTGATCTGAATCCAAACTGCTCATCTCCCATCTTACATTCTACTGCTCTGTGTATCTGTTTATCAATCGCCCTCTCCAGAACTTTAATGCAATGTGATAGAAGTTTGATGCCTCTGTACTGCCCACAGTTGTGGATGTCCCCTTTGTTCTTGTACACTTGCATGAGCATGCTTATTCTCCAGTCATCTGAGATACACCTTTCTCTCTACACTCCTCTTAGTACCTTCAGGAGCCATTTCTCTGCTATCTCACCCAGCATTTTTATCATATCTGCTGTGACCTCATCTGTGCCTGCTGCTTTCCCTGACTTCATCTTCCTTAGTGCTGTTCTTACTTCTAGGGTGAGCTCCTCTTCTCTCACTGTAGGCAGTTTCTGGGGCAGTATGGCTTCTGTGGAGTTTTCTTCATTCAGAAGCTGCTGGAAATACTCCTTCCATTTGCCTTTGATACCCTTTGGACTGGTTAGCAGGTTGTTGCTGGCATCTCTTATGAAGGGTGTCTAACTATCTTCTTTATCTTTCAGTCTTTGCCTTGCAACCTGATATAGTTTTGTTGTGTCCCTTACTGGGTCACTTTCCAGAAGCTGGTACAGTGCCTCTGATGCTGTATTCTTTGGTATTGCAAACTTATTTCTTAGATTCTTTGTTAGCCAACCAGTAGTCCTTCCTAGCCTGCTCAGTTTTCTATCTTTTCCACTTCTTCCTGCATTCCTTCTTTCTTCTGATGACTTCCTGGACTTCTGCATTCCACCACCAGCTTTCCATATGTACCCTATTTCCATACCTGGCTGGGACATAAATTTTTTTGTAGTCCTAACACATGCTGTGTTTTGGCACTACCATTCTTCTTCAACTCCACCTATTTCCTCCTCTTCTTCATGGGGTGCTAGAGCCCTGAATAATTCCTTGAACTGTTGCACTTTCTCTCCTGTTAACTTCCAGGTCTTCAGCCTGGTCTCTGTTGAACTTAGAGCCTTCTCTGACCACTGCATGCAGCTGATTGTGGTAACTAGTGGTTTATGCTCTGGGCCGACTGTTTCACTGGGAATGACTTTGCAATCATGTATTCCAACATATATTGTCTAAAATATCACAAGTCCAGGACTCAATTGCTTCTCATTAGTTAGTGGCTTCAATCTGCACATTATCCCACTGATTTGTCAGAAATACACAGCAGTTATGGGGACCAGACCAAAGATATGAGCCAGACAACTGGACATTCTATGAATATTTATACATAACATAACATTAGGGAACATTAGGGAAACTACACTGAGCTGCCAAGCATGTCACCAAGCACTGTCCAAACTACAGTCAGACTGACACCACACTGCCCCAAATCAGTTATGGGGAATTACACATGCATTTGCAAATATACCAGGCACTACAGGGATGTGACAGTAGTGAAAAATAGACACCGATGTGAAAGTGCATACCCACAACCAATTGCACCACAGTTACAGCGACATACGAGTAAGCAAACTGAACACTACAGTATAATGACTGTGTGAACAAATATCTCCTGTTTACCACTTATACACTATCCCTACATATACTGCCTCAAGTCACAGTGTAGTAGGAATACTGAGTTGGTACAGGACATATCTCAGTCTGCCCCTACAAACATATACAGCCGATAGACCACCAAAAACTGGGGCAGCATGCACATTCAGATATAAATGACCCATGACACTCACATCTACTCCCATTCCTACACAGCCCAACTTTCATTTACACACTACACTGCTACACAATCCTGTCAGTCTGTTAACAATGGCCAGACATACACAGACCTCTCAACTGTACAGATTCCCACAGAATTTTCAGGCTTTGGTCTTATATATATATATATATATATATATATATATATATATATATATATATATATATATATATATGGCCTCTAACTCATAACATGCCTGGGATTCTGATACAACACTGGGATGATGTCAGGAATTAAGGCATTAAATAATGATATACTATACCTATCAACCTCTTAGTGCATGACATCTGGGCAAAGCATGACATAATTGGGGGACAAAGGCCCAAAAACAGGGGCATATTTGAAATATTGTTGTTATAAACTGAGAAAGTTGCTGATGTAACAGGGTTTGTTGTAACATATCTTATGTGAGGGATATGAAATCAGAAACAGAAATAGATGTTAGCATTTACTGCCTGCAATCCCCACAGTGTCCTACTGATTTTCCAAGGACAAAAACTGTCTGAGGAACAGACCAAATATAAGAGTCACACCTCTGGCTATTCTGTGGATAGCCCTACTGTTGAGAGTTATGTCATCCGCATAACACTATCAGACCTTAAATCACACAGAAAATGCATGTGCACACAAACCCTGTTAATCTAGTATTATTCCAACTATATAATAGCAATACTTACATTCTGTCCTTAGGTCAGGAAACTTCTCCCCCATTATGTTGGGGTCTCTCCACATGTCATGTTGTAAGAGGTATTTCCACATACCCTCTGTGATGCTGTACTTCACACACCTCCATGTTGTCCCACTCACAGGCAAAAAAAGAGGCAATGCCCACATGAAGTACTCAATTATAGGAGTGTGTTGCCATACCATTGGCTATTGGAATAAAAACACAGCTGTTCTGCATGCAATTAGCAAGTGGGAGACACCAACTGGTGCACAGACCATCACGTGCTCATGAGGATTACCTACAAAAGGCAAGCTGCTGCCTATGAAAAACATGTCTATACCTCCACATGTATAGACAGCGAGAGAGAGAGAGAAAGAGACAAACAAATGAAACACATGAATACTTGGAAAAAAAGGCATGTCAAACAAGTCAGCATGTAATGGAATGCAGTAGGGTGTATGCAATAATGGGAAATGGGAAGTTAAACAAATATGTCTCAACAAGACTTGCTGTACCAATATATTGCTGAATAGCAGCAATGGCCATAGCATTTAGCTCTGTCTGCAGTGACATACATCACAGCTCATGCCCCTGAGTCACCCCAGGAAAGGATGGCTCATGTATGAGTACTACTGGAGTATCTTTTGAACAATACTGACCATGACACTGCTAGACCAGCTACTGGGATGTCATAAATTATCCATATGTTACTTGTGAATACAACTATGATACATGTTTGTCTTACAATTCTAAGAGACCTATACAGGGTATGTTCACACAGGTTCACAGGCTGGTACTAGGCTATCGGCCCTAGAGCCTATACAAGCCTAGCCATAACAATTCCCTGGTTATTTCTTCTCACAATATTTACTTCCCTGGAGCGCATGCACAGTCAGATAGAAATGACCTATGAAACTCACATCTACTCCCCTCCCTACACAGCCCAACAAACATTTACACACTATACTGCTATACAATCCTGTTAGTCTGTTAACAATGGCCAGATATACACAGACCTCTCAACTGTACAGATTCCCAACAGAATGTCCAAGCTTTGTACATAGTGAACTACTGTCTCAGAAGTGTGTGTTGGACTGCATGTAAAATTCTGAGTTCATACCATTCAACTGTCCAGTGTGTGTTGAACTGCATGTCATTTTCTGAGTTCATACTATTCAACTGTCCAGTGTTCTGCACACTAACCACATGTGTGCCTCATAGTTGTAGTCATTTCCTCATAGAGTTGTGTTATGTCTGACAAATCATTGGCAAATCTGTGAAGACTGACATTAGAATGTAATTGCATACATATGAATGTTGGACATCCTCCAGGGTATTTCTGTGAGTGCAAAGCCTACTGTGCTATCAACTGACTTAAGTGTGTTACAGCAATATTAATAAGGTGTCACTAATTTTGAGCCATTGCCCCCCATTTATGTGTGCCACCATCCAGATGTCCTGCTCTAACAGGTTGAGAGGTATGACTGAGCAGCAAGTGTGTAAATACAGTGTGCCATACTGACATAAAATAGAAATGTATTACCTGTGCATATGTATGTATGAGTAGGTGTCGCTGGAAGTCTCAAAACAACAGACATGAGATGCAAAATGTCAGGTAAATAAGCTGTATATGTTGTACATGTGTGTAATCATAGTTTCAGTGCATCCAACAGACATAAATATCTACAGCTACTGGTTGTTACATTGCCCTGACACAGAAATGGGTACTAGAATAAGCATAATTATCAAGTTGAAATTGGAGGAGTGTCCAACTGTGTTGAGATCTCATATCCATGCCTAATAAAAACAGCTATATGAGCACCTACATAGCTATATGGACTCAGCAATGCCTGAATTGTACAACCCGCCTCCACCAAGGTAGAGTAATACCATTTGGTGGACAGTAGAAATGCACAAACCACAAGATATATTGCTATATTGGCTGTACAGGGCCAAGCAGGAGCAGGCACCAACTTGGAAGCAAGTCCACCTTTGTCTGAACAAGCATATAAGGTCACAGGTGAATCACTGTAAGGCTAACTATGAGTACTAATTGGACACATCCACCAAGATCAATCACAAGGCCATCATCACATATGTTTTCAGTCTCAGAGGCAACAATCCGACCCACCCTGTACCAGTGTGTAATCACACCACATACACACATGCCATAGGTTCATAGGTTCATAGGTGTGTACTAGGCTAATGGCCCTGGAGCCTATATAAGCCTAGCCCAAGAAGATTCCATGGCATCATGCCATGCAAAGTTAGTTCCCAGTGCCCCCCAGGGTGAACTTCCTATCTACTCATCAGGATTTCTCTTTAAGAGGGCCAGTGAAGTGCTCAGCTTGACAAGAATGGGAAGTTTGTTACAGAGTATGGGAAGTCTCTGGGTTAGGAACCTGTCCCTCCAGCATGTTCTGTTTATTGTGGTAATGAGGTTTAGGCTCCTGGAGTGTGTGGCATGGAGGGATTGGGATTTCTTTAGGTGTAGCATATCTAGCAGTTCTGGGTCAGACATGGCTTTGAAGTTCAAGCAGAGATCACCTCTAAGTAGGTGATAAGAGACAGACTATAGCTGAAGTTTTTGAGTCTGTCTGTATAGGGCATATGTCTAAGGCCTAAAATCCTCTTAGTGAGGTATTTCTGTAGCCTTTCCAGTTGTTGTAGGTGTCTAGTGAGGTACATACTAAATGAGGCATTGTATTCTATGATAGGTCTAATGAGGGACGAGTAGAGAGGGATTATGACCTCTTTCTTCCTGGATGAGAAACCTTTTGTAATAAGATGTGCCACATAGAAGGACTTTCTGACTACAGTGGCAATGTGGTTATCAAAGGAGAGGCTGCTGTCAACCTGTGTCCCCAGGTCTCTTATCACACCTTCAGTGTTTAGTGGACTACCGCCTATGTGGTAGTTCATGGGCACTGAATTATTCTGAAATGGAATCACAATGCACTTTTTTGGCATTTAGCTTAAGGCCATGGTTCTGGCACCAGTCAATGGTGTCAGTGACACCTTTTTGTAGAATGTCTACATCAGTTGGAGAATCAATAATGGCTCCCAGTTTGCAATAATCTGTGAACTTGGTTAGCCAGAATCCCTTTTTGTTGGCTTGAACTTCAGAGAAGTAGACACCAAACAGGAGAGGACTTAGGACCTATCCTTGTGGGACACCACTTGTAACTGGTCGGTAGTAAGATTTGGAGTCTGCTACTTTCACAATGTGGGTTCTATCAGTGAAACAGTTGGCAACCCATCAAGACATGGGTTTTTGCCTAGTGTAGTGAGTCTGTCTATGATTCCTGACTGAGGGATGGTGTTGAAGGCCTTGGCAAGATCAAGGTAGACTGTGTGAACTACCTTGCTCTCATCCACAGCTCTGGTGACAGACCTGAAGAAGTCTATCAGGTTGAGTAGTCATGATCTACCTTTCACAAACCCAAACTGTGTGGGGTCCAGAGTTTATAGATTCTCTATGCCCTTATTTATAAGGTCCATGATGATGCGCTCCATAGCCTTAAATATCAGACTCATCAGGCTAATGGGGTGGTAATTCCCGGGGTCTGTAGTCGCTCCCCCTTTATGGACTGGGATGACCATAGCAGTGCACCATTCGGTAGGAAGAAAGCATGAAATGAGGCTGTGATTGAACAGGGTACTCAGGTGTGGTGCCAGTTCACTTTGTAATTCATGTAGAACATAGCCAGGGATATTATCAGGTCCCATGGAAGCACCAATGTTAGCACCATCCCAAGAAGAGAAGCAGGCCACAGCCTGTTTTGTGATCCACAGTCTTGTCCCAGATGATGTAAAGGTTTGCAGGCTTGTAGCCTATTTCTGGTAGATGCCTCGAATAGCAACCAGATCAATCAGATACGTTAAGCACAAACACGCACTTTCCAACCAGAAAGAGTCAGAAAATCAACGCACTCTGCTCCTACTCTCACCAGGATCAGAATATAAGCACAGATTCCAAGCTGTCACCTGTAAAGCAGTTATTAAGATTTCTGGTGAACAGCAGTCTCCAGGAAATAATTTAGATGCACTCTTCTCACCAGGAGAAAACAGAAGCACTAATCCCAAGATGACTGCTGAGAGGCAGAATGTGGTCTCTCCAATAACTGGTGGTCTTGCAATAGATGCTTAAAGGTCAGATGAAAACAATGGTTTATCCTAAACACTGCAGTGTGCACTAGAGGAGTTAGATGTGAAAGTAGGTAACTTAAGTTTTACCAGTCAAAAAAGTTAAGTTTTAGTGGACAGTCACTATTTTTAAAACAGCAAGATAGATTTAAAGGGGGTGGTCACTTTTTTCTATTCTGGTACTATGGAATACAGTAGGATGGCCAATAAATTTAAATAGTTGAAGGGGTGTGATTTCACAAAATAATAATTTTGTGCTTACTCACACCAGGCAGTAAACGCAGAGAGGAAATGAGATATATGGTCAAATTAACATAAGGGGCAGGCAACTAGAAAGACAGTGGTGTTTAAGAACACACCAGTAACCGGGTGGGAAAATGTTATGTATGACTCACAAGAGACAGAGCTGTGGTGTCTTTTCAGGTTTTAACATGCAGTTAAAAGCAGAATACAAGTAAAACCCATGGGAAAAAGTATACAAAGTAGAAAAAGGCAATAAAGTAATATAGAATACAACAAATAAAAAGCAAACTAACCTTTCCCTCACAGCGAATTGTAGCAGAATCTGGGTGTGCCTTTCCAGTAAAGCTCTGAAATGTTTTATTTTACCCCTTAAATAGAAGGTTTAGATTGTAGCTTCACCCCCTTAGTTCACAGATGATTAACCTTAACTGACCACTTCTAACTTATGTGTGATTCCTTAATTGACCTGTTCTAATTTCTGTCTGACTCACAAGAGACAGAGCTGTGGTGTCTTTTCAAGTTTTAATATGCAGTTAAAAGCAGAATACAAGTGCAACACAGTGTAAGGAAAACAAATTAAGTATACAAAATAGAAAAGGGCAATAAAGTAATGCAGAATACAACAAATAAGAAGCAAACTAACATTTCCCTCACATCAAATTGTAGCAGAATCTGGGTGAGCCTTTCCAGTAAAGCTCTGAAATTATTTATTTTACCCCTTAAATAGAAGCTTTAGTTCATAGCTCCACCCTCTCAGTTCACAGATGATTAACCTTAACTCACCTCTTCTAACTTATGTGGGACTCCTTAATTGACTTGTTCTAACTTCTGTCTATCTCACAAGAGATGCAGCTGTCGTGTCTTTTCAAGTTTTAATATGCAGTTGAAAGCAGAATACAAGTAAAACACAGTGTAAGGAAAGCAAATCACAGTATACAAAATAGAAAAAGGCAATAAAGTAATACAGGCTACAGCAGATAAAAAGCAAACTAACCTTTCCCTCACAGCAAACTGTAGCAGAGTCTGGGTGAGCCTTTCCAGTAAAGCTCTGAAATGTTTTATTTTACCCCTTAAATAGAAGGTTTGGTTCGTAGCTCCACCCCCTCAGTTCACAGATGATTAACCTTAACTGACATCTTCTAACTTATGTCTGAAGCATTAATTGACATGTTCTAATTTCTGTCGAACTCACAAGAGATAGAGCTGTGATATCTTTTCAAGTTTTAATATGCAGTTAGAAGCAGAATACAAGTACAACACAGTGTAAGGAAAACAAATCACAGTATACAAAATAGAAAAAAGCAATAAAGTAATACGGAATACAACAAATAAAAAGCAAACTAACCTTTCCCTCACAGAAAATTGTAGCAGACTGTGGGTGAGCTTTCCTAGTAAAGCTCTGAAATGTTTTACTTTACCATTAAATAGAAGGTTTAGTTTGTACCTCCACCTCCTCAGTTCACAGATGATTAACCTTAACTGACATCTTTTAACTTATGTGTGACTCCTTAATTGACCTATTCTAATTTCTGTCTGACTCACAAGAGACAGAGCTGTGGTGTCGTTTCAAGTTTTACTTTGCAGTTAAAAGCAGAATACAAGTACAACACAGTGTAAGGAAAGCAAATCAAATATACAAAATAGAAAAAGGCAATAAAGTAATATAGAATACAACAAATAAAAAGCAAACAAAGCTTTCCCTCAGAGCAAACAGTAGCAGAGTCTGGGTGAGCCTTTTCAGTAAAGCCATAGCTATAGCCAACCCGCTGCAGACAGGTTAAGTGAAAACATCATCCCCCTGCCCCCCCATCAGTATAGGTGGATATGCACAGCACCCGCACTCCTCCCCTCATCATCAGAGAGTAGGTCCATAATGACTACTCAACGGCAATAAAATTAGGTTTCCATGGGATCTGATATCATCCCTGTCTGCATCATACATGAACTCAGGCATGTGCTCCCAGCTACACACTATAGTCAAAGCCTGAGCACCATCGACATCCCATCTGCATGAATGAAGGCCACTGTCATCCCTCTACACAAAAGTGAATAATGAATGGAGAAATATGCAATTTACTTGGCCTTATTGGGGGGAGCATGACAAATCATGACCAGGAGTGCAATGCAAGCTCATACTGTGCTGATAGATGACAGGGGTATAATGTGGTCATAAGTGGTGGCTAATGCTAGTCAATGTTGATGTGCAGGTTCTGTAAATAATGTTGACCAATGTATGAGGTCCTGTGATGTGTTTCCCTGTTTATGTCTTCCAGGTGACATGCAGCATGCCAGCCAGTCACCATACTCAGATGCAGAATCATCAGCAATAATTGACGCCATACTGCAGCACCATGGGATGATGTTTGGCCATAGCCAAATGCATCTGCAGGAGTGGACTGCCCTGAAGGATGACCTCGTACACAGGATAAATGATGTGGGTTAGCATGCATGGATTTACAAACAGGTCAGGCATCGTGTGACTGACCTCATCCACCATGCCCGTTGAAGGGCTGCTGTCATGGTCAGGGACTGCACAGCCACAGATGGGGATCCTGCTATGCAGGCTCCACTTACACCTATGGAGGAGCTCTTTGCCAACATTGGAGCACATACCACACAACAACAGCAGAGTCAGGACACCCACATTGTTGAGGTGGGTGTCACCCAGACACCAGGCAAAGAGCATGCAGGTAACGTCCCAGTGGACATCAATCTACTACTATAGCAGCCACACTGGCATCTGTAAAGTATCTAGATGCATATGTCAAGTCAAAGCACAGTTGTGGGTGGGGTTTTTTAATGCACAGATGTGCACATCTATGGTGAAGGACAGCAAATTGTGTAGTATCAGAGCTTGTACTGTACATGTGCAGAAAAGTAGCATTCATCTTGTATCAATGTCACATGTGAGTCTGCTGACAATACCTGTCTCCCACAACTACATAGGTCCCTCTGGTCTGGATGTGAGACAGCAACCTGATGTTGGTGAGTATGGAATTGTCCTGTTGAGGCTCAGCAATACTCCAGGCATGTTAAGGGCATGCATTTTACAATGCACAAATCTGTCACTCTTAGCCAAATTGCAATATGTGCAGGTCACCTGTGGTGGGATTAACTGCATTGCATCACAGTGGTCATCACAGGGCCTTATTTGCAGGAGATGTAACATATCTGTAGCATACCACACAACCTGACAGTGCAGGAAATCTGGACAAAGGCTGACAAAATGGGGGGACAAAGGTCCAAAACTAGGGACATATTTTAAATATTACTCTTATGCAGCGGATAGAAAAGGTATACACACCCCTGTTAAAATGGCAAGCTCTTGTGATATACAAAACTGAGACCACAATAAATCATTTCAAAACCCTTCCCACCTTTAATGTGACCTATAACCTGTACAATTCAAGTGAAAAACAAACAAATTTGTTAGGGGAATAACTGAAAAATAAGTAACATACAATAAGCTGGATGCATACGTGTGTACAGTCTTAAACTAGTACTTTGCTGAAGCACCTTTTGATCTAATTACAGCATTCAGTCTCCTTGGGTACACCCCTGCCATCAATTAAAGAGACTCTGATTAACATCTAATAATGGTCAGCTGTCCTAGTAGGATTTCACTGACATTTACCCAGTTGCCTACTACAGCAAAAGCCATGGTTCACAGAGAGCTTACAAAGCATCAAAGGGATCTCATTGTTGAAAGGTATCAGCCAGGAGAAGGGTACAAAACATTTCCACAGCATTGCATATACCATGGAACACAGTGAAGATAGTCATCAAAAAGGGGATGAAATATGGGACAACAGTGATGTTGCAAAGAAATGCACGTCCCTCCAAAACTGATGAAACGACAAAACAAACACTGGTCAGGAAGGTTGCCAGGAGACGTACAGCAACACTGCAGGAGCTGCAGGAATCTCTTAAAGTACTGGTTGTGTACTACATGTGATGACAATCTCCCGTATTCTCCATATGTCAGGCCTATGGGGTAGGGTTGGAAGATGGAAACCTTTTCTCACACAGAACAATATCCAAGCCTGGCTAAAATGTGAAAACAATACGCCAAGTCCCCCAAAAGCATGTGGGAAAATGTGTTATGGTCTAATGAGACCAAGGTTGAACTGTTTGGCCACAATTCCAAAAAGTACATTTGGCGCAAAAACATTTCACATCACCAAATGAACACCATCCCCACAGTGAAGCATGGTGGTGGCAGTGTCCTGATTTGGGGTTGCTGTTCATAACTGGGGAACTGGAACTGGGGAATTAGTCAAGGTGGAGGTAATTATGACCAGTTCCAAATAAGTCAATTTTGGCCCAAAACCTTCAGGTGTCTGCTAGAAAGCTGAAGGTGAAGGGGACTTTCACCTGTCAACACAACAATGACCCGAAGCATACATCCAAATCAACAAATGAATGGCTTCACCAGAAGAGAATCAAAGTTTTGGAATGACCCAGCCAGAGCCCAGACCTGACTCCAATAGAAAATCTGTGGGGTGACTTAAATAGGGCTGTGGACAAGGGATGCCCTTGCAATCTGACAGAGTTGGAGGGCTTTAGCAAAGAAGAGTGGGCACATATTGGCAAGTCAAGATGTGCCATGCTGATAGACTCCTTCCCAAGAAGACTGAATGCTGTAATTTAATCAAAAGGTGCTTCAACAAAGTATTAATTTAAGGGTGTGCACACTTAAGCAACCAGCCTATTGTATGTATTTCATTTGCTATATTTTACTCCTAACACATTTGTCTGTTTTTCAATTGGAGTGCACAGGTTATAGGTCACATCAAAGGTGGGAGAGTTTTTGAAATGATTTATTATTGTCTCATTTTATATATCACAAAAACCTGGCATGTTAACAGGGGTATGTGCACTTATTATATCCATTGTAAGCTTTGAAAGTTGTTAGAGTAACTGAATGTGTTTTAATATACATTTACTGCAGGATTTGAAGTCTGAAACTGAAATGTATGTCATTAATTAGTAACGTCACTCCCCAGATCATCCCAGTAATGTGTCAGACAAACACAGGATTTATGAGGAATACAAAATATGAGCCAGATATGTAGACATTCTGCAAATGTCTGTATAGTCGATAGGTATGTTCTGTAGGAGTTGCCACTGTGCTATGCAGGTGAATAGCAATAATGTGTACATGCGTGCTGTGTGTGCGCTAGATGCAGGCCCATCACCTACTAACACTACTCATGTATCCCAGAGATGTATATTAGTAGTAACATTAAGTGGAAATAGCTGCACTGCATGAAGTTGAGGGCCTCTCCAGAGTGTGTATGTTGTGATCTGACTGTGTGTGGTGCATGTCACCATTTGGATTTAGTGAGGTCTGAGTAATGCCTTTGTGCCACCTCACCTGTATATGTCTATGTCCGTGTGTGTGTGTGTGTGTGTGTGTGTGTGTGTGTGTGTGTGTGTGTGTGTGTGTGTGTGTGTGTGTGTGTGCATGCGAGCGCGCGCATGTGTACATGTGTGTGTACCAGCACACCTTATAGTGCAGGAATTAATTTACATATGTTGTCTTCCCCTCACAGGTGGAAATGGTGGTCGTGGTCCCTCCCATACAATGGCATGTTGTGTCTACTCATATACATCCATGAATGCAGACAGTAAAATATGTTTGTTGCCCATTCATACATTTTTACAATGATAATAACACGTGTGTGTGTGTGTGTGTGTGTGTGTGTGTGTGTGTGTGTGTGTGTGTGTGTGTGTGTGTGTGTGTGCGTGTGTGCGTGTGTGTGTGTGTGCGTGTGTGTGCCTGTGTCTGTGTCTAAGCATATAGAATTGACCAGTAAAGAATAATGTTTTCCTTTTTAGGAGTATGACATATCAGGCCATGGGTAACTCTGTCCATAATGGCTGTGTCTCAATCCCCATGTAAATTGTTATAACAATACTGTGTTGTGCTCTGATTTTCATGGAATTGTTGTGCATGACAGATATTGTTTCTTTTCTGTTGTGATTTGCAATTGATCTTTATAGAGCATGGCATCCGAGGACATTCCCCAATGTGAAGATGATTATATGAATGTGCAAGGCTGCTGCTTGTATCATCAGAAGAAGATGGCGACAAAGATGACAATGATGAGGACTCTGGACCGGCCCCTGCTCAAGCCATCCTGTCTGCACACCAGAGGAGATATCCCTACAGCCATTACAGAGACAATTTTTGGGAGGAGATCAGAGAGGTCATTACAGATGTGTTCCAAACACATGCAAGGGACATGGTGGGGACCTTTTTCAATAAGACTGCATGGGCTATGTATGATTCATTCAGGAGGTGAGTTCCTGAAATAATTCTGGAGTCTGATTCACATCAGCCTGGTACCTCCAGTCAGTAGGTATTGTCTGCGTGCGCCACCTCTGTTCTGCTGCCAACATGCTAATTGATATTTAGTTGAGTGGACTGTATATACACTCTTGTGCATAAATACCATGCATCTGTCATGCTTATGGGTTATTATCATATGACATTTACTGTGGTTTCAATGTGTACATGACACACATTAACACATTATAATGTCCACACACATTAAGTTGTTCATGCATTGTGGTAGTTAACCTATTAATAGTGCTGCAAAAGGCAGTCTATAAGTATTTGTCTTACTGGGATGACTGACAGACAACATATGTTGTCTATGGTCCAACACTAGCAGTGTCATATGCCTCAGATGTCTGTTTTGCCATTTCAGGTATGTGCAACACACATACATGTCTTTCTACATGGTTTTGGATGACAGTTGTCATGATGTCCCTCTCTCAGGATGTGGTGTTGTGTCATGGTTTGGATATACTGATGGCATTCAGGATCAGATGCAGGTATATCCTGTGTATTTACAGTCATTCTAAAGGGATGGAATATTTGTCAGCATGGAAGGAGATGATCAACAGACCACTCTGTTTTCCCAGGGATGGACTGCACCTCTCCCCTCTAGGCTTCCAAGTATTAGCTAAAGCATTGTCTTCCTTCATAATGCATTTTTAGGCAATACCAAACTGAAAGTACCTCTGACATAGCAAATCAAAATTAAGAAAATCTAAAGATATTACTGCAAAAATGCTAGGAGTCTAAACAAAACCTCCACTCCCTAGAAGCTGTATTCACCCTAGAGAATGCTGGCATCTGTGTAGTCATTGAGACATGGTTTAAACTGAAACATTTATTTAAATTTATTGGAAACACTCACATCCAACCCAATACCATTTTCATGGGTGACTTTAATTAGCCCAGTATTAATTGGGAATCCTATATAACACCAAACGTACAGGCACAATGATTCATGGATTTTGTAAACACAAATTTCCTTAACCAGATTGTCAATATATCAACCAGGGGTGCAACCATACTGGATCTTGTCCTCACTAATATGGGAAAATGCTGCACACCCCCTAGTGTAATGTCTTCTCTGGTGAGGTCAGACCACAAAATGGGATCCTTTAAAGGGAAAATAAAACCTGGACCCCCCAGCTAACCCTGGAATACTCAGGAACTACTCTAAGGCTAACTTTCTGCTATTAAGTGATAATCTGGTAAATTTTCAACCCCCCCCCCAATAAACCCTGAAAAAACTGCCACCTATGTAGAACTATTCACAGAAACCCTATATAAGCATGTAATAGCTGCATACAGGCTGCTGTATCCAGTACAGAGCTATCTCAAAAAAACAAGCCACCCTGGTGGAATCACAAAATGAATAGGCTGTATAACAGAAGGAAGAAAATCATGACAAAGAATAGGAGGTGCAGCACCTAGCAGGATAATAGCATTCTCATCAAACTAAATAAGCAACTCAGAGAATAAATAAAGTATATCAAAGCCAGATTTTTAGGTAAATGTGGCATCCCAGGCCAAGGGTAACCACAAGACATTCTTTAGCTATGTCCACAACTTCAAAGGCAATAAACAACTGTGTGCAGAGCTCATTGTAAATGGAGCCACCTATACTGAGTCAGAAGATATAGCAAACCTACTGGCTATCAAATTCAGTTCCAACTTTACCCCTCTCTCCCCCTCAACCTTCCCTCAGGAAAAGCTATCAAATATAAACCCCCTGCTATCACTAGAGAACAGGTCCTTAATGCTCTCACTAAGGCCAAGAACACTGCATCAATGGGCCCAGACAATATCTCAGGATACCTTCAAAATAACATGAAACATGACCTATCAGCCCCTCTGGAATTGTTATTTAACTGCAGCCTCCAAACAAGCTTCATGCCTCATGAATGGCGAACAGCAACAGTCATCCATCTGCACAAAGGTGGACCATCTACATACTCCAGAAACTTCAGGCCCATAAGTCTCACTAGTCTTATATGCAAAGCCATGGAAAGAATTATCATGGAAATGATCAATAATGATATAGTAAACCTCCTGACACTGGACCCAACACAGTTTGGTTTCATCAAGGGCAGATCATGCCTACTCATCCTGGTGGACTTCATTGACAAAATCACGAGAGCAAAGGATAAAGGAAAATGGTTCACACTGACTTCCTTGACCTGGCCAAAGCATTCGACAAAATACCCCACTCGGGCATTGTTGACAAAATCGAGGTTATGTACAAACCCATAGTCACTCATTGGATAGCCAACTGGCTCACAGATAGGACCCAGGAACTTAAAACTGGGGACTGCACCTCTACAAAGAGGCCAGTAACAAGTGAAGCTTCTCAGGGATCAGTCCTTACACCACTGCATTTACTTCTCTGAACTCAAGGCCAATATCAATGGTTTCTGGATGACTAAGTCTGTAGATGACTGCAAATTAGGTGCTGTCATTGAATCCCACACCAAATAAATGTTTTCCAGGAAGGGCTGACACAAACAACTGATGTCGGAGCCATGGACTAAAACTAATTGCCAAGAAATGCATGATAGTATCCTTCGGAAGTCATCCACCCTGGGTAACTATCATATTGACAACACACCCCTTAGAGTTGACCAAGTAGTCAGGCACTTAGGGACACACAGTAATCTAGCCTTTGACCATCACATGTCTGCAGTAATGAGGAAATCATTCTATGTTGAGTAACTTATAAACAAAGGTATGACATCTAGGTCCAAGGAAGTCATTGCTCCACTGTATTTGGCATTTATCAGACCTATCATTGACTACAATGCCCATTTGGTATGTATCTATCCAGGTATATCTAACAAATGGAATGTCCATAGAGGTTTCTCAATAAAAGAATACTGGGTGTAAGTAAAATGTCCTGTGCAGACTGCCTAAAGGCCCTATCCCTGTATTCTGCCTCCTACAGGCTGTTGAGGGGAGATCTATGCCTGGCATACAGGGCATTGTCAGACCCCACTCTGATGGAACTCCTGCATATCAGCAAAATAAACAGCACCAGAATTACCCATTCTAAAGACTTAAACCTTGCCTGTGATATAAATAGGACCTGCTGGAGAGACAGGTATGTATTACGAAGATTACCCCATCTCTAGAGCAGGCTCTTCATCCATGTAAAGAAGAGTTCCTCCCTAACCCAGTTCAAGTATAACTTTGACAATTGGATGGGAACAGGAAATTCATCCCTGGCTTTGGATGGGGAATAGGAAATTCATCCCTGGCTTGGCATCTATGTCTCTAATAGACACAGGCAACCTGTAAATCTTTCATATCCCAGGCCCTTGCTTGCAAGTGTTCCATCTCCCAGGCCCATGCTTACACTTATCAAGGGCATCAGAACTTGTCAGCGATTTGGGATGCATGGCTAGGCTTAAAATGGCCCTTGTGGTGACTAGCCTAGTAAGCACGCATGAACATATGAACCTCCTTATCTGACTGCAACAAAGAGCAAGATAACATTAGCCTGTAAACAATGTTGCAAATTACACAGTCTTTCACAGTACATTACAACATGTTTGTTGTATGTAGCATTCATAGCTATCAACCTGTTAGTCCAATAAAATCTGGACTAAGCCGAAAATAATGGGGGACAAAGCCCAAAAATAGGGACAATTTTTAAATATTACTCTTATAAACTTGGAAAGTTGGTAGAATAAAAGGTCTTGTGTTACCATGCATTTTCTGAAGGATGTGAAGTCTGAAACTCAAATGCCTGTCATTATTATTGAATTCAGTCCTCATTAATTCACCACAAAAATCCAGAAAATCTCAGATTTGATGAGGAACAGACCAAATATATGCAACAAATATCTGGACATTCTGAGAAAATCTGGACAGTTGAAAGGTATGGTAGCATTTCCACACCCAGGATGTAGTGACATTGGTGTACACCTTCCATAAATAGTTGTATACATAATGATTGTACATATGAGTCCACATAGTCAGATACATACTGACACAGATACGTAGTTTTGCCAAGTGATCCCTCAGTGAATTACTGCAAATGTGCTGTAATGATGCTCATAGAAGTATCCTCTGCTCTGTAATGAGAGTATGGTTGACATACACGTGTTTATTGAACATTTGCACGGCAATATAAGTGTATGTGATTCAAATGTTTAACTTGCTTATCTATGTATGTTGATGTGGCACGATTGCACATTGCTGTGTATGTGTATTTTATATATGTCCAGTTTTGTGAACATCAGCAGTCTATCTTTCCATCCTACGTACTTTTACATTTGTTAAATGGATGTTTGTGTGTCTTCTACAGCACCCTGTGTGCTTTACATGTGCATTTGCATTGTGCCACCTTGCTGTGTCCTGTTTTAACATGATGTGGTCCCAGGTTGTCCACCTCTCTACCACTTTAATATGTCCCAGGTATTTATTGCAGGTTTGCCTTTGTCAAAACTGATGTATATTGCCAGTTATTAATATGAGACAGGAAACATATGCCAAATTTATCGACATTTTACAGCGAGGGACTTGCGCACGTACGCTGTTGGCTAATGTTTGCAATACATCCTTGTTCACATTCTACTTGTGTATTACCCACTGCATTTTTTTCACTTTCTTGTGCACAGTCTGTTATATTCAGTTTACAATCAATATGTCAAATGTCTAAATAATTTTCCACAGACATATCGAAAGTAAAAAAATAGAATGAGTTACAATGTCAAATCCGGTGATCGAATAGAGCAGATTTGACATTGTTTTTGCACACAGCACCTGATGTCAGTACAGGAGTTCATGTGCAGTAAACGCCTATACCTGACATCACGTTTTTGCAGGGGGCAAGCCCCCTTCTCCCCCTGTGGAGGGGGGCTGCCCCCCATAACCCCTGCTAACTATATATTCCAACTCCGAGATCACACTACAGTGAGAAAAGGGATGAATTTCCTTAACCACAATGTATCACGATCTCTGTACAGTTCTTCAAATTTATATTAGTGAATGCAGAGTATATTCGCTAATATAAACGTTCGAACATTGAGAATGCACCCATTTGAAACATTCGATCATCTGTAGTTCGAATTTTTCATATGGGTGCATTCACACCTCAACATTATAATAGTAAACTGTTATAGTTAATATTCTGTCCTGTTAGATTTTTTTTTAACAAATATATATCATTGGTGTATTTATGTATACTGACCTTCATTTCATGTACATTCCATTTATGCCACTGACACAAATGCATATAAATGTACACCTGTGCATTGCCTTTGGCATGCCATATGTGTGTAATATGCATACATTTGTTTGTGTACACCTACTTTTGTATGTAGCAGCCTTGGCTAATTCTGTTTGGCACTGTGGTTGGTTGTTTGCCTTTCACATGCATGGGTGTAGGCTTGTTTCTGTTCCCTGTGATATGTATCATTGCTTGATCTGTATTTGTTCATCTGTGATGTGACTTGGCTTACACCTGCACTGCTGATGAACTAATTGAGCATATTTATATTTATCCAATGTGTACTGCAATCTTAATTTATTATCCTGGAACATATATGTACCATTGCTCATACACATCCAGGTATGACTGTCACACATTTTGCACCATGTGATAACATGATAGTGCTTAGGCAGATTTTTTCCTGCATTTCACCATTGCTAGTATAGACCCCACCATGTTTGACAACTTTCCATTGCCGGCGTAGTGCAGTGTGCTGTCTGTGCAACTAACCCCTCCATACTGTTTTTCTCCTAATCCTTGTCTGTCTTGGTTTGCTATCACATTTCTGAAAAACACTTGGTCAAGTAATGACTTAAATGAAAAAAAATACTGAAAACAAAAACATCGCCAAGTCAAAATGATGAAAATGGTAATGTCGACACATCCCTGTTCGACATTGTCAACATTACCCAATGCACCTTGCAGTCCAGTGGTTTGCAAAGTTTTGCAGGGGAGCAAGCCCCCTGCACCCCCACACCCCCTGCTATTTATATATACAAACTCCGAGATTGCACTACAGTGAGGAAAAGGGTACGTTTCCTGATCCCCACTGTAATGCGATCTCCAAGCAGAAAGTTGACCTCACAACAGTGAATGGACACTAGCATTCAATGTTATGGACTCGACCATTTTCAATTTGGTATTATGAGAAAACAACCTTTCAAACATTCCAGTTTTAGTGACTGCCGTTCAAAAAATGTGATTGTAAACCATCTATCTTGTGTTCTGCTATTTGTTCTATGAGTGTATCGACTGTGCTTGCCTTTATTTCCTTTCTCTATGTTTACCTTTCCTGCCAGTCTTTAAAAAAATAAGCAATGGGACCCATTTCCACCAAAAAAATATTGCCCATGCCCTTCTGACTTGTTCTCAAATTCTCCTATCTCAGTATTCCTCTTGTTTGTCCCTCTTCTTCACCCATGCGCCACATTTTCTTTTCTATGTCCGACTTTCCTCAGATGTGTGTGTTAATAACCATTCACCTTTTCCCTGTTATCTGCACATCACTACATTATATACACAATACATTTATTAGCTTACCATTGTTAACTTCATACCACCATTGTTATAAATGTTTGATCTTACTAATTGTACTGTATTATTATAATTACTTACTGGACCTTTGTATTATTAATATTACCATTAGCTTGTGGAGCTTTTCACCCCGGTCTCCACTGAAAATCGGCTCTTGACCCAGTCGGACACTACCCAGTTAACAAATGTCAATAAATAATAAATAATAATACTTGTGTTCCCCACACAGGTCCCAAACCCAGTGTTAGCAACTGTTAGCTATGGTGAAGTGGCTGTGAATGCCCTTTACCGTTAGCTTTTTTATTAGGAAATTTATGGATTCCATCAGAATCCTTAAATTCAATTTTTTTATGATACATATATTATGTAGATACCCATAGTTGTCTCTGATTTTAATGTAACAAGTGATGTGAATATATATTTATTACAAATAGCCTTGCAGCTTTGGTGCATGTATTATAACTTAGTGGATTGCAAACAGTCATATCCATGATTGCGTAATGCATTTCTGTGTGAAGTCTTTCTAGCTTTTATTATGTAGACCATCTGATTAGCACGGGATACTTTGCATTTTAATGTGTGTGTATTTTTTTATGGGTTATTAGTATTGAGTCAGTGACATTCCGTAGTTGTCTGTAAAGTTACTTAACAGATTTTGTTATCTTTCTTTGGGATTCTTGATTTGCAATATCTTTCCATTTGTTTGGTAATGTACAACATTATTGGACAACTATTTCTTATACTTATGGATTACTTGTGCATTTCTATAGTATGTTGTTGGAACTGCAGTACTCTGTTGTACACTGAGTTTCTTGTCGTATAAGTATATTACAATTTTATCCAAAAGTTTTGCACTGAGATATGCGTAATGCCCTGGATTCCATGACCTTTACGGAATCTGGCCCAATGTCAGGTAACATCAATAAAATCAGTATGGTTTCACAACAGGATGCTGTCTGAAGGAAGAAAGCCCCCAACAGCTTCAATGCAGAGATCACTGGACATAAACAAATGCAATGCCAGTGTACCTCAGGGTTATGGCAATGCTAAAACACAGCAACATCATTTAGAAAGCATGTAATGACTAGATGTAATTATTTGATCACTTAGCTGATATGCGTTTGTTCGGTTACCCTAGTTCTCCCTACTGTAAGAGAGTGCATGTGCGTGACATTTTTCTTACCTCCTTGTTAGGGAGAGTCTCCATTACAGCAGAAAGGGTGGCTGCTGTACCTGCCCTATTATGATTATGTTGGGGCAAAATGATTGTTGGGGTGAGGTCTGGCACCAAAGAGCCTGAACAGGATAAAACAGGTATAGGAGGAAAAAATGAATAAATGCATGTTTTCTGTTCTTTGTGAGATATTTGCTAACATTTTCTTGCACTCAAATCAGTCTGCTGTACACTTAAAACAGCTTTACTGAATAAAATAAAAACAATTATTGTTTATTAAATGTAACACATATACAGAGACAACTGTACAATGTATTCAAAGATTGCACATTAATATTTCTTGGCATGTTCACCATACTTTAAATGATTTAGTTTCATATTCTCAGTGGTTTAGTGTCACAGATTTAATTTCAGTTAAAAGTATAATTTCTTAAAAATACTTTGCATGCCACCAGCTCTAAGAAAAGATTAGTTCCTTCCCAAAAGCTCTATTGTCACTGTTAGCTAAACAGTAAATGATGTTCTAATCAGGCAGGTGTTTTAATGTTCTTAAAATTCAAAGCCAAAGAGTTATCCACGTTAAAGAGACCATACATTAAAAACAATGAAAACAATAATTATACAAGCAGATTCAAACATTTGCTTTTATGGAGATTATGCAATAGATTTCTTTCACCAGGTATAAGGAACAGTTTAGAAATAATTTGGATGATAGCAGGCTTTAACATATAAAGTTTTTAACAATTCACTATATTTGTTTATCTGACCTACTAGATGTCCCAATCAGGGACATATGATGATCATTGTCTGTTTACTTTTCTGTCTTATCATTTCAAAGTGTGCTTGGTAGGCTTTCAAATATATCTGTCTGTAAAATTTGTTTGTAAACAGGCACAATAAAAAAATATTTTCATATGTTATAACTGTTTTGCTCTCGAGACTCATTTTCAAACTGACCAATCAGCTGGCTTCTGTGTATGTTTGTTGATTTGTTGTATACTTCTGTATAGACAGGTCTTATTTTAGAAAAGGCCCAGTATCATATCTAACACTGTAACCTGTTGTCTATTTTTCTTTCAGGGTTTTTGAATAACACATTTTTTTCCAGGTGCTTCCTCAAGCACATGTATTATATGAAATTTATCTTAAAAACTCAAGAATGCCTTATGCAGCTCGACTGAAAATACTCCAGCTGTACTCGGTTGCATACCACCTACTCAGAGGTGATCTCTGCCTGACATACAAGGCCATGTCCAACCCAGAATTGATGGACATGCTCCACCTAAAGAAAAACATATCCCCTCGAGCCACACGCTCCAGGGATCTAAACCTCACCACAACAATTAATAGGACGTGCTGGAGGGATAGATTCCTGTCCCAGAGACTTCCCATGCTCTGGAACAAGATTTCAATCTACATTAGGCAGAGCTCCTCGCTAACCCTCTTCAAGAGAAACCTTGATGAGTGAATGGGAAACAGAGTGTTTACCCCAGGGATCACTTCAATGGTTCTGCTGGACAGAGGCACAGGGAACTAATCTAAGGGAGTGGCGAAAGCCAACACATTCCAGCTAGGCTTATAAATGCCTTCGGGGAGATAGCCCAGTACCTATATATGAACCTATTTATACTAATATGAGGAGAGTAAATTAACTGCAAAAAGGGATGAGACATTTGCACATTCCTAGCATGTTCTTTCATGTATCATTTTTATTATCAGGGCTGCTTCAAAAAGGATAGTACAAATGATCTAAAATTCTTCTGTCTTACACTGTTACACAAATTCAGCTCTCTGATAAGCAATCATTCTGTTTCCTCATACCCTGCATAAAAAAATGTTATTAAAAGAATACATCTATATCATCTATCTGGCTCATTCTTTCTTTAGAAATTTACATTATATACACAATTGTTTTTATCATAACATCTAAGAATTCTTGAACTGTTGATCGATGTGTGCAAGATTGACAGTCACTGGGTAGGGTAATATTCCCTTTCTCCAGGGATGGTGCAATCTCAGAGTTAATATTAGCAGGTATTGCAGGGGCACAGGGGGGTATGTCCCCCTGCAAAACACTTGCTTTTGGTTTTGTCTGCTTCAGGGCTAATGCTCAGAGCAAATGCAGAGGGGTTGATGTTCCATTTTTCAACATTTTTATGCAGATGTCATGGATGCCGATCTTGTATTTGTTAAATTAAATGAAATACAAATGTGTGTATGTCCATGGGTATGCACATACATATATGACAACCAAGAGACAATAAATCAAAGACACCAATCAAAGACTGTAACACCTTTAATGCAAAAGAACAGAGTGGTACCTAGACAGCCAGTATTTCTTAAATGGTGAATTTTATTACCAGTGACAGCTTTTATCAACATGTCATATTGAACTTCAATAGACTAATACAGACTTCAGCCAAACTAAGCCTGTAAAAACTATCCACATCACATGTTGTCACACTGCCTATTATAATACATTTCTCCCTCATCTGAAATCCAATAAACACCGTTGTGCAAAAGACATAACACATATGCACTATTCCTTCTGTTTAAAGCAATGATACAGCAACAAACATCAATATAAAATGCAAAATAATACACTGTAAAAGTGAATTGGTCATCACAGTCTCAAACACAGAAAACATTTTTTTCGGCTTTTGATTTTTATCTTTTGGCTAAGGCTTAAAAGAACTGAATTCTTTCAGTTTTGGAGGAATATTGGCAGCCAACTCCAACTATAATAATGGGTCTCTACTGTCAAGTACGAGATTAGAGTTAGTGTCTCCTCCTCTTTCTGGTAACTTGACCTCTTCCAGTACATTAAAAAGAAACTTTCTAAACTTTGAAGACTGTAGAATGTATGTACAGGGAATTATAATTTTATTTTCAATAAACTACCAACATGAAAATTTCATCAAAATGTAAATTAAAGGTCATGCTGCTAAATGCTAGGAGTCTAAACATGAAACTGTACTCATTGCAAGCATTCTTATCCCTGGAAGAAGCTGACATTTGTGCAATCACAGAAACCTGGTTCAAAGCTGCAGAGAGAACCCCGGTCATACCAGGTTACTCATCCTATCATTCATTCAAACCCCAAACCATGGACAGCAAAACAAAAGGAGGTGGAGTTGTAATATATATAAAATACATACACATCTCTAGGCTGGTCAAACAGTATGATGCACATGAAACACTCCAGGTGCAGTTAACAATTGACAAGACCCCTATTCAAATCATAACTAGCTATAGGCCTCCAACTCTGACTCAAGATGCCCACTCCACCTATCTGGACCTTTCCGAATCTATCAAGATTCAACCCTTTACCCTGATCCTGGGCCACTTTAACTAACAAACCATAGATTGGAAGAAATACTCATGCCACCACACAAATACCCAGAGATTCCCTGATTTTGTCAATGCAAATGCCTTGGGTCAGTTGGTTGGCACCCCCACAAGAGGAAAAAATATCTTGGACTTGATATTAACCAACATGAGTTAACACTGCAGCATCCCTACAGTGTCATCATCTCTGGTAAGATCCGACCACAAAGCAGTCACTTTCGAAGTTACCATCTCCCCTGACCCCCCCCCCCCAACTAGGGTCAAACAAAAAAACTTCTACAAAGCTGATAAAAAACCTCCGGAGGGAAGGCATAAACAGTTTCACAGCCCCTTCCCCCTCCATAGGAACTGGCACATATGTCCAAATCTACACCAAAGTAATATATGAGCATTTATATAGCTGCATGGAATCAGGAATACCAGACATGACTAAATCATCCTCCTCAAGGAAGAGTAAACCTGTCTTGTGGACATCTACAATAAATAAACTCTATAATAAAATGAAAAAAATGCTTTCCGGGATCAAGAAGGAGCAGGTGCCTTATTGGAAGCAAACTCCCCTTAGTCTGAACAAGCAAATAAGAGCACTAGTGAAATCCTCCAAAGCAACGTTCAAGTCCAAACTGGCCACATCTACTAAAGACAATCATTAGGCCTTCTTTACATATGTCTGCAATCGCAAGGGATGCACCCAGATTTGCTCAGAACTGGTGGTCAAGGACATCACATACACAAACACTGCAGATATAGCCAACCTGCTGGCAGACAGTTTCAGTGAAAACTTCACTCATCTGTCCCCCCCCCATCAGTAAAACAGAACATCTCCAGTACCTGCCCCCTCCCCTTATCTTTAGGGAGTACATCATCACTGCCCTCTCAAAAGCAAAAAATACAGCCTTCATGGGACCCAATAACATCCCAGGCTGTAACCTACATGAACCCAGGCAGGAACTTGCAGTACCATTAAGCACCCTATTCAACCAAATCCTGAATACCAGCTGAATCCCAGCCAAGTGGAGGACAGCTACTGTCATCTCTTTGCACAAAGATGGCGCATCCACCTATCCAGGAAATTATAGACCCATCAGCCTAACTAGCCTGATCTGCAAGGCCATGGAGCAGATTATCATGGACCTCATTAACAAGGACATTGGCAACCTCCAGACACTTGATCCCACACAGTTTGGTTTTGTCAAGAGGAGGTCATGCCTGTTAAATTTGATCAACTTCTTTAAGACACTCATCAAGGCCATAGACAAGGGGAAGACAGTGCACACCATCTACCATGACCAGGCCAAAGCCTTCAATACTATTCCCACTCAGGTATAATAGATAAACTCTCTTAACTAGACATCGATCCAAATGTTACCAGATGGGTAGAAAACTGACTCTCTGACAAAACCCACCTAGTCAAAATAGGGGAAGCCACCTCAAGTAGTAAACTCGTAACAAGCGGTGCACCCCGGGGATTGGTCTTGGGGCTTCTGCTGTTTGGGATATACTTCTCAGAGGTGCAGGCCAAATCTAATGGGCTATGGCTGACCAAGTTTGCAGATGACTGCAAGCTGAGAGTTCAATTCACCTAGTGATGTGGACATCCTCCAAGAGGGTCTCACTCAAACAAATGACTGGTGCCAGAAACATAGCTTCAAACAAAATACCAAGAAATGCATCATCATCCCTTTTGGGGAGAATGACATCCCCACAAATTATCACATTGATAATAAAGTACTAAGCACACAAGGCACCCTGGTTGATAGCAAACTGACGTTGACCATCATATTTTCTTCAGTGTATGGAACGCTTTCTACATGGCCCACCTCATTAGTAGTGGTATCTCATCAAGGGACAAGGTGGTCATAACATCCCTGTATTCTTCCCTTACAAGACCCATTATTGAGTACAATGCCCCTTTTGGCACGTACCTCACAAAGCACATACAGCAGCTGGAGAGACTACAGAGGTTCCTCATCCGGAGAATCCAGGCCCTCAAACATCTACCCTACACAGACAGGCTAAAAGCCCTGTCCCTCTACTCAGTCTACTACAGTCTCCATAGAAGTGACCTCTGGCTGACATACAAAGCAATCTCAGACCCTGCCCTGATGGGACTGCTGCATATCTGCAAGTCAAGCTCCACATGAGTAACCCACACGCGCAACCTCAACCTGGTCTGTGACATCAATAGGACTTGTTGGTGGGACAGATTTGTGTCCCACAGATTCTCCCTTTTGTGGAACAGACTCCCTCTCCACGTAAACCAGAGTACCTCATTACATTTTTTAAGCACAACCTGGATAATTGAATGGGGAACAGACAATATACCCCTGGGATTCCACCTGTGTCCCTGATGGACAGTGGCATAGTGTGCTGACTTGTTGGAACATGGGCTAAATTCTTGGTTAAGCTTGTAACGGTCTCAAAGTCAATAGCATTGTAACTTCCTATGATCCTATGATCCTATCATTTTTGCCTAATGTCTTAAACACAACCTCACAGTTTTCTACCTGTTCTTTCTAGATAAACACTACAAATAATTGCAAATATCGCATTCTTCATGATGCATGTAAAGTGCCCCATTGTTCATGCATATATCAGAACCAAGAAAATGCAGCTTCTCTTTTTTTGAATCTCTCCTTTTAAACGTTTTCAGCAAGTTTTACCAGTTTTATCTTTATTTACTCAGCTCAAGTCATATACACTAAAAGAAATTCCCTTAAATAAAGAAACTATCCTTCATCTATCTCACCATTTTCAGTCTTGTTACAATATCACCCTCTGACAGAAGTTTCTACCTAGTGTTTCTTTCCTCTTTTACTGCTTGAGTAATTTCATCGACACAGTGTGTGGCATATATGCTTCAACAAATTTTCACCCTCACATCAGTCTAGGAATTCTTACAATTTATAATAGGATTCAAAAGATATGCTTATGGGGGTGTGCACTGGAAAGTTCCCACAGAAAAAGTTGTGCAATGTGGCTCAAAGCTAATTATCAATGTAGCAGGGGCTAGTTAGAATCACAATAATTAACCAATTAGTGAATATGCTAGCACAAATGGCACTGCTCATGAATAGAAGTCCATACTGTGATGATGGTCACATGACCAAGGAATCCCAGCAATGTGCATGTATAACTACATCTGACTATATGTCTCTACATGTGCAACAACATGCCTGTACAAGAGCTGCCAACAGCCATGGTATAGGCATCCAGCAAAGTCGCTAACAATTTTATTTTTATAAATGGGGAGTAAATGGGAGTAAAGGGCAGTTAGAAATGGAAATGAGCAAATAGGGAACAAAGAGTGAGGCACAGGGAAGCAAAGACTGTGATGCATGAAGATTTTTTCATGGCTCAAGTGTGCCTTTTTAAGAAGGGTATAGGATGTGGGAAATAAGGGAAAGGTGGATTAATAAAAGAGGGCATATGGATGGTAGTAGAGGACAAAGCAGTAATCACAGAACATGGACAAAGACCTACAGAGAGGTGTTGGCACAAAAATGGTGAGGAATTCAATGGAAAGAGACATACAAACAGGCAAGGGGAGGTTATTTTGGTCTTGGAGAAGACAGAATTCTAAATATTTCTGGGAAATGAAATACACTGAAGGGGAACATCATGCTATAGTATAGTGTTGAGGTGCTGGCTTCCTTTCACACAGCCCTGGCAACATTCAGCCAGAGGCCAATCTCCTCTGTGACTTCCTTTTCCACCAGGTCCTGCCTCTTTTGGAATGTCAGACAGTGCCAGGCAGGTATGTGGCTCAATTAGTCACACAAGGATGTTCTCAGATGGTCAATAAAAATGTCTAGCTGCTGGTTCATAACATTTGTTATCAGCTCTCTACTCCTGTAAGTAACATAACAGTAGTGTCCAAGAGAATGTGACAACACCCCACACACATACCCACAGAGACAAAATCTGTGCCTAAAATGGAACTCTCCATGTCCCCCCACCTCCACTGGATTACCCCCATCAATTGCGTTCGATCCAATCCTGGAGGCAGATATAGGCCAAACAGGAGAAAGTATGGCAGATTAATGCTGTGATGACCACTGCAGCACCATGAACACAGCTGTGGCTGACACTGCAGAAAATAGCAACATAAACTAGAGAAATAAATGAAAAACATCAAATAAATATATAAAGAAGAAATAATGGCAAAAAGTGAAAGATACAGACACAAACAGATACACACACATACACGTGCGCACACACACGCTCACGCATGCACACACACACACACACACACACACACACACACACACACACATACACACACACACACACACACACAAACTCACCTACACACACATGCATGTAGACTCATGCACACATGCTACAGACACCCACACGCAAAGAATACTTTCAGGTCTTTCTATGAAAGTGAGGTATAAAAGTAACTATATCAATAGAAAAGATTAATTTGGTAGGCAATGGATAATATGGAGGATATGTCTGAATAGGGGCACTACAAGATAAGGTTCATTTATATGAAGTGGTTGCAAAGAGGCATTAAGATCCTAGATATTACTCATGCTCCCAGTATGGCCAAGGAAAGTGGCATTTTGCAGAACAGGAGGCCCATGGAAACAGTGGGAGGACTTCCCTACAGCAAGTATTATGGCAAGGGACAGAAATAAGTATGGCAGACAGCAGTTCTATGATATAGGCCAGCCAGCAGTGCAAGATAGAATAATCATAAAGTTAGCATGAACAAGGTCTGCCATGTAAAAGAATCACCGCTATATAGAATATGGGGAAATGTGATTGCTCCCTATGCTGGACTGACATGGATATGGCAGTGTACATAGCATTATGGGGGACCAGGCTTGCTGTAAAGGTGAGCCATGCCAGATATATGATTCCTACCCCCATTAGTGTGACCAGCCACTGCAAGCAGGTTGGATGGGTGGATCAGTGTCTCCACCTGCACAGACAGTGCAGGTATGTCCAAAAGTATATATTGCTGTCAGCAATGAGTGTTACTAGTAATCACAACATACTAACATACAATGGAATCTTTTGTGGCTAAACTACTACAGTTATGTACTTACCCCTGCATCTGACATGTACCCTGGTTATGATGCATTCTACTTCAATAAACTGCAGTTGCCATGTATACTTACTGTTTAACTCAGAGCACTCTCTCTCTCTCTGACTCCTTCTTCATTGGCACAAAAGGTCTAAGTGGAGCCTTCTGAGGTCTCTGTAGTATTATGTGCACTGCTTTACCACTGTTTCTGGATTATAACACAGGGTGCCACCAGAGTCATCTAGTCAGCAAAAGCAGGTCCTCATTATTCCAAACAGATTTTCAATTATGTTTTGGGTCAGTGGCAGGGTATTGCTAAAGGCAATCTCCATTGTGGTATGTGGTTTATTATGGATGCCATTAGCCATGAATCCAGGGCATGTCTAGCATCACCAAAAAGATCTCACCAGGGAAATTACCCACCACAAATCACTGCTGTAGGTTGGCTGTTTGCCAGATGCTAGGATCATGGCCAATTCCTGGGTGGTGCAGTAACACTTGTTCATTATACATTGTGCATTGCAGATCATCTAGCAGTTGATGGAGTAGAAACTCTTACAGCTGATATGGGCCTTGATCATAATATCGGTGCAGTCAATGGTTCCAGTACATCAGGGAAATGAGCCATGTCATGTCATAAAAATGTCCTGTCAGTTATGTTTCTCTGCTCTATAATACATAAGAACCATATATGTGCCTCCATGTGTTGTAGCAATGCATTGAGGAACTGTTATACACCAACCATGCCCCCCATTGATCACCAAAAGGCCCCTATAGCCAGTATTCTCAAAGAAACACGCCTTGCTGTTCACAAGAATAGGTATTCCACACATTCTACAAGCCTGCATATGTGGGTAACAGACATAGCTTCTCTACCATGACTCCGTCCATACAATAACAGCTCACTATTTCTGTGGTATGTAGGGATGAACAGTAACGGTTGATAAAACCTTCTGTGAGGGAGGATGGTAACATAAATACACATTTCTTCTGAACCTGCTGATACTCCCTAACATGATTTTATAATCTTTGTACAGCAGGAATATATACAGATACAGATATAGATATAGATACAGATAGATTGGGGATGGGAGGTGCTGATCTTAGCAAATGTTGGGGCCAATTTGGACCATTCTGGTGTGGCTCCTGAGCTGATGCTTAACCTGGCTCTACACCCTCACCACATACCCCTTCCACCCTCTGGCTTTCATGATTAAAGATTATTTCAGATTAGGTATCAGGAATACATGTTATTACTGTATATTAAAATAAATATGTTTATTATAGTCTGATAAGAAAACGTTAAAATCAAGCAAACTATGATACTATCTTGGCAAGTTAAGTACTCTTCACATAACCATGCATGACTGCTGAAGTACCTCAGAATGTTTAATAATAATAATAATAATAATAATAATAATAACAACAATAATAATAATAATAATAATAAGAAGAAGAAGAAGAAGAAGAAACTCATACCTTTACTAAGAAATAGTGTTGCTCACTCCCCACCTCACTTGCAACAATTACTTTTTCATTTTTTTCATGTAATTATTTGCTAAACTGGGTAGGTGATCTAATGCTTGCAGATTTTTCCCAACCATATCCCAAGATACAGGGCAAAGCAAAGATTACATGCAGGGATAAATTGGACTAGTCACTGAGCTGCATTTATTTATTCATTTCAGTAACTTTGTTAGGAAGGAGAAAATTAGATGGAAACACATATGGATGCATGGAAAATATGCAAAACCCACACAGTTTGTTCAACTTTTACAATATACTTCCCATAAAAGAAAAATAAAACAGTCCAACTAATTTCTGTCTTTAAGTTTTCCCTTGTCCTTCCACCCATTCTGATTTTGTAGGTGACTCTACAACTGTGGTATCCCAGCAGTACCTCTGAGACAAGCAGCTTCTGTTAATGCTTTTATTATTAAAATCCCTGCATGCGAATTACAGGAACTTTTGAAATTAGAGTAGCAACTGTTCCTTTGAGTGTGGAATGTGCTTGCTTTTATGATAATTTTTTTCTAATAATGAAACATTTAGATATCAAAGCTTTCAGCATTAGGTGTGGTAGTATGTGTGTAAGTGTTTCCAGGTTAGAGTTAAGAATAAAGGCCAGGTAAGGGGATTATTTTATATTATACAATTCCTCCCCTAAAACGTGCATGCTGATTGGCCAGCCCAACCAGCGTGCCTGTTGCAAATCCCTCAATATACTAACGGAAAAAGGTCCGGTTGCCTGGACTTTTTCCGTTAGTATAAAACACTGTCTCGCTATGTTAAAAGAGTTTAACATAGCGACACAGGTTTAAAAAAAGCAACGGAGATCTCTGTTGCTTTTTTTAAAGCTGTCTCGCTATGTTTAACTCCTTTAACATAGCGACAATAGTGTAAAAGCAACGGAGATCTTGCGATCTCCGTTGCTTTAAAGCTGTCTCGCTATATTAAATGGGTTTAACATAGCGAGACAGCTTTAAAATAAGCAACAGAGATATCCGTTGTTTATTTTAAAGCTGTCTTGCTATGTTAAACCCATTTAACATAGCGAGACAGTAAAAAAAAGCAATGGAGATCTTGCATTCTCCGTTGCTTTTGCTCAGTTCTGATGTACTGCAGGCGCCAAGGTACATCAGAACCGCCGCAGAATACCAGACAGCTGCGGAAGGGCAGTAAAGAGGCATTATACAATGCCATTATTTAAGAAAAGTAATTATTTCTTTTCTTAAATAATGTCATTGTATAATAGCAATAACCCACTTTTGGGTGTGGGTAATGCTGGATTTACCCACGGTTGGCTTTGTTTGGTCCCTCGGGCTTCGCCCTCAGGACCAAACCACGCCAACCATGGGTAAATCCAGCATTACCCACACCCAGGCGTGAGTTATTGCTATAATTCTGCATGCTTGATGGTGTGTGTGAAGTGCTTATGTGTGAAAGACTGGTGTAATGTTAGCAGTAGTAATGTAAGGGAAATGGAATTTGATATGGTAATCTGTATGCCTGGATTTAGCAACAGTAGTTGACTCAAAAGCAATGGTATCCCAGCAGTATCTCTGAGGCAAAGTGCATCTGTTTATGCTTTTCCTCTTTTAGCCAAGTGAAATAATGTTTGTATTTGTGTATCCACCTTTGCTTTCTGTCAGTCAACACATGCATCTCATGTTTCACTTCTCTGGTAAGATTTTGCTCCTATCAGAAACATTCAACTGCGGGTCTTGGTCATCAGAAGGTACATCACATCACTGTATCTGTTCATTTTTTTTTTTTGTACATGTGTGTGCACACACGCACTGCTTTGGTCGACATTTGATTTGTTGATAAACTTTGACAATAAGAGGGTCAACAGGTTTTGAGACTGACAGTCCCTGAGGTTAGGGAATATACCTCTTCTCTGGGGATAGTGTGATATTGTTGTTAGCATATATAATTAGCAGGGGGTGTGGTGATGTGCAGGGGACATATCCCCCTCAGCAAAAAACAGTGTTGTTGTGTTTGCATGCTCCGCGGCTTTGCTCGGTGTATGTGCATTGAGTTGTCACCATCGTGAATGTAAATCTTTACTTGTCAACATTCTTAGTGTTGACATTTAAGTCTCAGTGTATTCCATTACACGCACACAGACACAGACACACACACACAGACACGCACACACACACACTCACACACACATGCGCACGCGAGCACGTACACACATGCACACACACACACACACACACACACACACACACACACACACACACACACACACACACGCACAGACGCACACACATGAACACACACACACACACACACACACACACACACACATACACACACACACGCACGCACACGCACGCACACGCACGCACACACGCACAGACATACATAAATGTGCACACAGTTGCAGTAAACTCTGTCAAATGCATGTTTCATTGAAAGAATTTACTGCAGTCCATCTTTATTAATGTCCCTCCATGTGGATTACGGGAGATTTTGAAAGCTGACCAGCAACTGCTCCTTGGGGTGTGGTGTGTGCTTGCTTTTATGGTAATTTTTTTCTAATGCTGAAATGTTTAGATGCCAAAACTTTCAGCATTAGGTGTGGGAGCATGTGTAAGTGTTTCCAGGTTAGAGATAAGAATAAGGGCCAGGTATGGGAATTATTTTATAATTTTGCATGCATGATGGTGTATGTGACATGCTTATATGTGAAATATGAGTGTAGTTGTAGTAGTGGAATTGTAAGGGAAATGGAATTTGATGAGCTAGTTTGTAAGGCTGGGTTTAGCAGCAGTGGCAGGAATAGGGTTAGCGCATAAAGGTCAAGGTATTGAGGAGGGTTAAGTCCCCCGTCCATCAAAAGTCATGTGTGCTAAGCCTAATCATGACCTTCTGCTGCTGCCAAATCCAATCCTAATCATTATTATAGCAAACACCCCTTCTCTAACAGTGCAACTACTCAGAAAAGAATGTCTGAAGGTACTCTTAGGTTTTTATTTTATTTAATTATTTAATTATTTATTTTAATTGATTGATTTTGAAAGGAAAGAGTGTGTTCTCCTTCTGTGATCAGTTAAATTTGGGCTATTTTTTTTCAATATATTTTGGTCTCGATTTAAATAAATTAGTATAATGTGGATCAGTGCTACTGCACATCGATATTTCTTACTGTACCCCCCCAACACAAATACATTTATATAGAGAGAGAGAAAGAGAGAGAGAGAGAAAGAAAGAAAGACATACACACATATACTCAAGCTTTTTTACTTTTACACGATATATAAAGAAGGCCTTATCTGCCCTGTCTCCTCTCCTGTTCTCCAAATAATAAGTTTTTGTAGTCAGAACAGTGTTGTAATTTAAGAAGAATCCGCTCTTAATCTTTATACAGTAATTCTGTAACAATGCTTTTGTGTCAGTAAGGCACAGATCATGTCTGCTGACTTGAGTGGAAAACTGATTTGGCATCAGCTTAATTCAGACTGAATAAATACAAACTGTAATACCCTGGGATCGAAAAGCAATCTAATATAAATTAAACTCATTTGTTTATTCTAAAGGGGAAGACATTTCTTGAAATATGAATAGTTTAAATCAGTCTGTAATCTGAAATGTGCCAGTACAAGCACTCACTGGAACTGCATTTCTGTTTTTCGCATCTTTTCTCTTGTGCATTCCAGCCAAAGCAGTTTTCTTATTCCTCATTACCTACATTAATGAAAACTCATTTATTATTAATTAAGCTGATTTATTTGTTCAAAAGTAAAAAGCCATATGTGAAAAACTCCATTTGTTTAGCAACAAATGTGCAGTCAATTGACACAACAGGTTTAAAGCATGTATTTTTTTGTTTCCATGTTACTTTTATTCTTTCACAAGCATCAATTATTTGTTAGTTAATAATTGATTATTTTCAAATATATATTTTCACAGACACATTAGTAATATATATTATGCGCTATTTATACAGAAATAAATCCAGATTAGGACCCTTACTGGAACATCATGGAATTCAAGACACAAACTGGCAAAGGCAATTTAGACTGATGGTGTAATATAAATTCTTCATTTGCACTGTATATTACTTTGCTGATTTTTGTTTCATTTCTAATAGGTGCACTTTCAGTTATTTATGACATTAAGGTTTTCCCTAGTGTCTTCAAACAAAAGGCCTCTGATTTTTCTTTTAACATGTTAAACGTTTAGAGGATGACATAGCTTCTTTTCCAATTAAAGACATCACTAAAACCAATGTAGCAGAAAAGCTTAACACTTTGTTTCTGCTTGTATTAACATACCTGGCCATACAGCTTTCAGCATTACAGAAATTCAGGGGCACATTACCAGCACAGACATCATGCAGAAACAAATCTGTTTTTAATTCTGCAACTGGTGGCTCCTCTTTTTAACTGTCCTTTATCAGGCTATTTTTATTAGTTTTGAATGCCTACTTAGCATTGCCTATATATTTTAATTTCTATCAATTCTTTACCTTTTCGTTTTTTGGGGGTATATCCTTTCCTGGTATATCTAGTCACTTTCTCTGTGGGATTTGAATAAACAACTTCTAACTGTTCTCTCTCTCTCTTTTCTTATTTACTTTATTTATAGGTTCATAGGTAATTCTAGGCTAGCTGCCCTTGTGGGCCACTTGAAGTCTAGCCAATTTCCTTCTTTGTAATTTAATTTTATTTATTTATTTAGTTATTTAACAGGAAATTCCGACTAGACACAGGTCCTTTTTCAGCAGAGGCCCAGGATGAAAAGCTCCATGAGTAACAATAAATTTGAATGTACAAATTACAATAATCAATAAAGTATAAATTAAACAAAATGTAATGCACATAAGAAAACACTAATTTGTTACATCATGGCAACAAAACCTAGACTTTTAACTTATTTAGTATTATTTGTAAAGTATGACTTATGTCAAGATATAAGGATAAGACAGGCCAGTAGGAAAAAAGATTAAACACAGGGGAAGAAGATGGATATGGTTGGGATATACTTTGAATTAACCTATTCCATTTGATTAGGGACTGGCCTTACCCATCCCATGGTCGATAATTATGTATTACCCCTAATTAGAATAGCTGGGATCATACCATAGATAATTTGAGGGCGCCCATACATGGGATAAAACAGTCATGGGGTATATTTTCTCTTTCCCATCCATTGATCCAAGTTACGTTTGAATATGGACAGGGATGAACTTTTAATATGTGGAAATAAATTTAGTTATTTATTTTTATGATCAAAGCCATTCTATCACAACATGACTTTTGCACACCTGTGTATCATTTTTATAATAGCTAGCTTTTACTTAGTATTCAATACCCTAACAAATGAATGAATATGCTATGAAGTTCTTGTTCTGAAAATTGTGGAATTTTAGTAATCATGGTCTCCACATTTTGCTTAATTTGGGACTAGTTAGAAACAGCTGACCAGTATTGTATATATCTGTTTCTGCTGTCAGTTTCTTTTGCAATTTGCAACATTCTGTTTCACTAATTTGTTATACGGTTACCCACTAACCAGAATCAACTGCCTGTAGAAATATTCATTCTACACTAACTACATGCACTTCAGAAACCAACTGTTTTCACATCTAAAACATTTCTGCATGTCACTGTTTCTAGGGCAAAATAAGGACAAGCACCTATTCTGCAGTTCCCTTAAGCAGCAGTTTGCTTTTGTAGCATTCAAAGGAATATGTCACTAAGGGAATATCTATAAGAGATAAGGTACTATCAAGAGTTTCTCATCGAACAAAGCATGGGACACAACTGTATATACTAAAACACAGCGGTGTTTACATATCTTGTACTAAAATATTTTCTTAAGTTCATTCCTTGTAATTTTCCATATTTGCTTGTATTTGTTACTGTGTGTATTTTCCTGAGTGAACATTCTGTCATTTTTTTATATTAGTACATGTGATTTGAATAGCAGAGTATGCGTCTATAGTTTTGCTGTGTTACATATATTTAGTGTGCTGTCATGGCTTATGTCAAGACTCATTTCTTTGAATTTCTATACTGCAGCATAATATTGTAGATAAATTCAGTGAATGTTGCAAACTCTTGGAAGATTGTCGGTAAGACTCTGAACAATGTAATTGAATGGCTTTGCTCTGTTCTCTTACACTTTTAAGTTATGGCACATACAATGGGCTGGATTCTGTGAATTTCACAGAATCATGTGGATTCTACTGATATCAGCACAAAGGTTGAGGATAAGCCTGTAATATGTAAATATACACCAGTGAACTTAGAATATGTTGGAGCATAATGGAGTTTCTCAACAACAATGGTACACTATGTCAGTCACAGCCATTCCATAAGTCATGAAAACTGTCTCATAAAGCATGATGCACATTAACAAAGTTACGGATACTATCCCAATCTAAACTGCATGACACTCAAAATAAATATCTACAACAATCTCTCCAGTAAGCTTAGAGACATCTCTGTAAGCCATGTATTAGTAAGCCATGCTTGCTTTTGCTTATGTATTCTGATGACATCTGTAAAATTCCTAATAGAAAAAGTATTAAATGTGAAGGGTTCTCATGGCTAAATCACCACAGATAACATTAGCTAACAATGGGTGTGGGATGTGTGGAGTACACAGGTAAAGCAGACATGCATGGAAATAGGAAGACAGAGAAGTAGGCATGGGGTATGGGTGAAGAAGAGGAGGGACACACAAAAGGTACGTATGTTGGCATAGGAAAATTAACGGGACACTCAGAGAGGCATGGGCATTTTTTTATTTAGTGGGAATATGCCCCATTTCTTTCCTTTCTTTTCTTTTCTTTTCTTTTCTTTTTTTTTTTTTTTTTTTTTGGAGAATAGAATGAATGCTAAAGACAGGAAAAGAAGAAGAGAAGGCCAGCACAGCAGGTATATACATATAGCAAATATCACAACACATGACAGACAAAGGTCAGAAATAAGTGCCAAGGAGAGGTAAGGTAACAAAGACAGCACACTCTACAACATGGAAAGTTGACAAACAGGGTCAGATGCATACCAGACATCTTGAAATGCATAAATACATATGTGCCTATGCACTATTATTTTATGACACATTTAAACTGTGCGGCAGTCATACCTGGATATAGATTAGATTCATAGATTAGTACTAGGCTAACTGCCCTTGTGAGCCATTTTAAGCCTAGTACATTATCCCTTGTGAAACTCAAACCCTGCACTTTGTGTTTGTAAGGCAAACACCTTAACCATTAGGCCAACCTCCCAACCCCCTGCAAGACTGATTGCAGTTGTGTGTTCAGGGGTAATAAATAGGGATCACAGTACACAGTGTCTAAATAAACCAATACTAAGTAGTCTGTCAGCAGTGGAAGTGTATGCCAAGCAACATCACAGATAAGCAAATGAAGCCACTGGAATGCTGGAGAATATCAGCAGAGGATAACCTAGAACATCTGACCATGCATTGTGAAAGGCAAACAACTAAGCACAGTGCCAAACAGCAGCATTGCAGCAAACCAGCAAATGGGCTGCTAGTTCAAAAGCCAAACAAATGTGTAATGGAATGCATATGTCACACACATATGCCATGTCAAAGACAATGGACAGGTGTAGGCATGTATGTATGACCTACATTGGCCTAACAGGGAAATATCAGAAAGCAATGTCAGCACACATACACACACCAATGACATGCAATAATATATGGTCAGAAATCTATGATTAATGTTATATAACCAATCTCAGGTTGTGCGCATGAATTTTGACAATGTACACTAGTTTGTGGTCACGTGGGTTTTCTCCGGGTGCTCTGGTTTCCTCCCACATCCCAAAGACATGCTATAGGTGGATTGGACACTCTAAATTGGCCCTAGGCATGAGTGTGTGCATGTGTGTGCCTTCTGTAGAAGGTTGGGCACCGGGCTGGCAACTCAACACTGTAAAACTCCATGCCAATCATGAGTGGATAGATAATCCGCTATAGTGACCCCTAACCAGGAAATGCTGAAAGAAGAACACACTAGTTAATATGTAACACACAGATATAACAAGAAGAAGTATGTATTGCAAGCAGTAGCCAGCAACTTGTGTGCATATGTGCTGCAACTGTATAATGGCCAGAGAAATGGCACAAGTTAACCTTCTGAAAAAACAGCTGCATGAAAATGGATGACAATTCCAAAAAAGGTGAACATATACCATGTATATGTGCAAGACATATGACATATATAGAAAAGTAGAAGGGAGATGGAGAACATGGACCTACATCAAGGAAGACATGTCAGCAAAGCTCCATAGGCAAATTAATTATAAAGCAGGACAATATGTAAGGGGACACAATGCAACTGCATGTGTACCCCAAATAGGTTGGTGTTAAAGTCAAACCAAACTACATTGAACCAAATGATCAAAGTATGCCACATGGGCAGACTGCATTGCTGATATCAACAAAAATGGTCAGGTATAAATAACACACACACAGTATTCTGCCATCATATAACAGCGGTAGGCATAGGTAAGCAAGTTAAGAACTGGTATCACATACACATCTATACTGTTGTGCCAATATAAAACAACAAATGGAATAAATGCCTGCAGTTAGATATCACCGACCTTGGTTACGACTGAGCAAAAGACAGTCCTGTGAACAACATTACAGCACATTAACATGACATCAGTGACTGCTTACAGTCTTAAAGTACAATAGTGTTTTTCTATTGATCCAAATATGCGCAGAGATATGTAGATAAATCATTTCATATGTACACTATTTGAAGAAATGTGAGAATGTATGTGAATATTGAATGGATGTGGAAACATAGTTCAAAGAAGGCAAATTGTAATATTTATGAATACATTATCATTACCACTGTGTATACATGAATGCCACATTGGCAGTGTATGCATTCAATAAAGGAGGATGGCCCATATGTATCAGATACATTTATATGACACAACATGGGATCAGCATTGCCACTACATGCCACAAACAATGCCAGTATGCAGTGTGACAGAATGACAAGTGTCATGTTCCAAAACACTGGGGTAAGGACATGTCCTTCTGTTGAACATATGTAACATGGAAAACCACAATTTATACCCACACCACTGTGGTATATGTGGAATATGGGCAACATGTTGTTTGCAAGTTGTTGTCAGTGCCACACATGTATATAGTGGAATTGTTGCAGCAGTAATAGCATGGTAATTGCTGAAACTCATGGACAACTGAATTTTGAATGAAAGTCTTATGTGGTAATGTGTGTCATGCACCCACTGATACATAATGTGAAATGTCACATGACATCTACAGTGTGCATTTGGCCATGTATCACACAGGAATGACAGCAAAATGCTATGCATGCATAAGTGTGCCTAAACATTCCAATCACTGATATGGTAAACATCATGGTGGCAGCATTACAGATCACACAGACAATATTTATATTGCTGAGGAACTACTCTGATGGGAATGAACATCACAAATGATCTCCCAGGCTAGTTCAGGGAATGAGTTCTTCACAGCCCATGCCATGTCTTGAAAAATAATTTCCCCATCATGGCCATTATCTGTGTCTGAAGTACCTGAGTCACCATCTCCCAGATCTGCTTCTGATAATCATCTTGTTGGGTTGCTGGGCAGTATCTCTTCTGTAGTGCAGCAGGGATGATGGCATGTGCCAGTACAGCTTCTTCATTGTTATCCTTGTCTCCATTCTGATCGTCATCATCATCGGAATACTCTGGCAGTGGTCTGGCGTGCGGTTGTCTCTGACGTCTCATGGGTGAGTGCCCATGGGTCCCATGCTATGTCAGGGTGAATCACAAGACAAGAAAGTACATATGCATACCAGCTACAATATGACTCCAGCTATGACACAATGGACAGGAAAAAAACAGTCAGCATGAAACCTTAGAATATGTTATGGCCATAGTCAGGTGTACCTCCATATCTGATGCATGTCAGTAATCAAAGCTATAATAATGGAAACAAAATGTCTATCAGACCACACATTCCTGTGAAAAGCACAGCTGACATTAAATTGAAACTGATGTGCACATCTGCAGTCTAACAGACATTAAGTAACATCTCATTGACATGTGATGTCTGCATATGAGAATAAAGGTATAGCAGCATACATTCCAGATGTCATTAAAATACACTATCAAATGAATGGCATAAAATGATTATCAGGACAAATATAATTAACAAATTTGCTGCTAGTGGATGACTCCTTATGCACACAACAAATTCCCTATGTCCTATTATGTGCACATATGGATGCTTTCAATACTGGACCATGTTAGGGCCACTGTGCTCATCTGGCATGCATAGCACAGCTTACCAGTGGAAATCCTGACATTACCTGAACACTTGTTTGCCAGCATCATTATGTATGACAGACATGTGCAAAGCCAGCACAGTTAGGTATCCTTACATTTGAAGAGAAGCATGTGATGGCACTGTGTCATGCAATACTCACAAGTCTACCTTGCAAAACAACAATGTGAAAATGGAAACATAACATTATTAGTGTGCACTGCACTGTTTAATACATGTGATGCCTGCCTCAGTAAATTTGTCACTCACCTTTCTTAGAGAATATCACAATTTCCATGTTTCCTGTCTTGTTTGTGTGTACTGCACATTTATGTCGGTGTGTGAATGACAACTGTAATCTAGGTGTCTGTGTATGTAATGACATGTGAACAGCCAGCAATTAACATAGTGTTATAATGAAGATATAGTGAGATGACAATCTAGTGGGAAATATAAAGTACATATGCAAAAGAGATGAGCAAATCAACATGCCATTGGCTGACCCAACATCATTTTTTGGAATGCAGCACAATAGACTAGTAATAGTGTGTAATCATAAGTGCAGTGACAGCCTGGAACACATGAAAGTATTATATATGTTGTAGAAACAGTCTTGTCTGTCTGAAAATGCACCAGTGTCCTTCATACATTTATTAGCAGTACTTACCCTTCAAAATGCAAACAGCATGATGTTACTTGCTGATTATGTAACAGACAGTTGGAAAGGCTGAACAGGAATGCCTGTGTGTACAATTATCCCTAAACACAGGGTATAGGTATGTTTTAAACATGCCATCAAAGGTGTTGTAAGCAGATGCAATACCCATGTTGGGCTGAAAGGCATGACAGATAGTCTACCAACATATAAACACTGACACAGGAGTCACCCACTCAGTATGTCAGTAGACAAGCTATACACCCCAGATAAATTTCTGAAAACCACCCCCATCAACTCATACAAGTATACCAACACCTGAGTTGCAAAAAAAACAGACAAAGCACCAATGACTTGTACATAAAACATTACAATTAAAAGCACTGTAACAGTTACACATAAATGACTGTCATCTAGGTTGTAGCCAACAATTCAAAACATAACCTTGAGCCAACATGGCTTGCAGCTGACTCATATGTAAGTATAGTTTTAGGTAAGTAAAAGTTGTAATCAGAAGTTTTGCTTGACTATTGCACTTATCTTAAAGATGCATGATGGATATTCCTACATTAAAAGTAGTATACATTGTAATGGCAAAAATACGAGCCTATAACAATGATCACATCTATTTTTGTTACAAAATCCAACACAGTAATCAGCATACCTCTCCCTTGCACAGTTCCTACACCCTTTGCATCCATTTGATGTACAGGGCCCAATTCTGAGTGTGCTCTTCATCACTTGCACAATGTAAAAATCATGTATGAACAATGGAGATATGAAAAATAAACATTGATATGCATTGCTCAGCTCATGCTCTCTAACATTTAAATTGAAAAGCATTACAGAATCTCCATGCAATTTTTGAATGTGTCTCACAGTCGTAGGATCATAGGAAGTTACTAGGTTATTGGCCATGAGTCCCTTACAAACCCAACCAAAAATTTAGCCCATGTTCCAACGAGTCAACACCAAATGCCACTGTCCAGGAGGGACATAGGTGGAATCCCAGGGGTGTATTTTCTGTTCCTCATCCAGTTATCCAGGTTGAGCTTAAAAAGGGTTCCTTTACATAATGAAAGAGAATTGAACATGGATTGGAGGAGCTGAGATTCAAACCTGCAACTCTTAGACATATTCATAAACTAAACATGACACCTACCTGCCTAGCTAATACACCTTGCCTGAGATAAAAATATATACATATATCTATCAAATTATAAATTATAACAACTTTATCCCTGACATCAGGGGGATAGCTCTGTTCTGCAGTCAAAATGTTTATCTGACTATCTCATTTCCTCCAAATACAAGTATCAGAATTTTTTGAATTAATAAACAATGACACACACATACATGACATTCAACTTGCAAATGTTAACATATTCTACATTCTTTTTGCATAACTATCCCAGTATGTTCAAAGCTTTACACAGAAAACCGTGTAAAAGATCTGCCGTTGGCAGTACATTATGGATTATGGAGGTGTTCTTAGAAATCTGATGAATAAATTATATAGTTGTAAGCAAGTTCAAAATAATCATTAATATCAATAAGCAGCACTTTGATAACTTTTACACAGACTCAAAGATCTGAATATAATGACACCTATCTTGGATTTGTACCAGCACTTAGCATAGATATATGCATATTGGCCTCCTGCTTTAGAGAATAAGGTAACACCCATCACACTTTCCTTCTTAACAAACTACTGTGTGTGTGTATCCATATTCCTGCAGATATCAGATGAATATAGAAACATTAAACACATAAATGCTATAGGCCATCATGCTCCACAAAACTGCCAGACACCATCATGTTTTTTGACGCAAAAGACATGTTTAAACAGCTGGACATACAATGCACTTGTGTTAAACAAATGAGATTCTAATAATATGTTTATTTTTTAAAGTAGAATGGACTAACAAAAGTCTTTATGAGTAAGTATTCACAAGAACAGAAGTAGACTTGGAGACACTATCAAAGTATTACGAAAATATGCATAGTCACCAGTGGCATAGGCACTATAAGCATCAATGATACATTAGCATACTGGATGTGTGAAATAATGTCCTTATGTGTTGGAACAGAAACATCTAAAATGATCATTACTTTGTATATGATAAACAATATTAAACAAATAAACCTCAGGGGAATCCAACCTAATGGTTTTAAAAGGTATATATCTGATATCTGGAACACAGCTATACCTCTAAATTCCTTAGAAAATGTTCAGGTATACTTAGAATTGTGACATTTACTCTAGGTATCCATTGGATTTCTCTGCACATTAGCAACCCTCCAACAAAGATCCTCAGTGTCCCTGTGATGCAGAATATGTTAGCAGTGGTGAACCTGCACTCCAGTACTGTAGATTGCCTTATGACATTGATGTTCCCTTGTAATCTGGTTCCATATATTGCTCATCATGAAGTTCCGCTGTCTGGCTCTCATGTAATGCTCTACTTTAGTATAGATGGTCAGCTTCTGGGTGGTCTCCTCCAAGGACCAATTGAGTGCCCAAACATGTTGAAGCTGCCTGGAAGTAGACGTCTTGTTGATAATGTTGATATTTTGGAATTCAATAAATTGTTCACTGAAGCCCCACTCAGTTTACAGGTAGCAATGGTCTGACCTGTAAATATATCAAAATCACAGTTTAAAAGTGGTGCATATGGCATGTTATCAGACTATTGGAAAATAACAGGTACATGCTACATATGGTCCCATTTAACAATACTTATATAGTATTTGCACAGGAAACCTTCCAGTTATGCCAATCTACTGGTTAATCTACCATATTTCGAGAAATTATGCAGAAGTGCTCAAATGGAATTCCAAAACCTTGAACTTTAGTGAACCTCGTTAATTTTGTATGGTGGAAATTGGACTTAAAAGCTGTATGCACATAGCAGGTCTTACTTTCATATATACCTGACTCATAGATAGCTGCAAAGTTAATTTTGCACACACTAGCATTGCTGTGTTGGGATATGTTTTTCTCTTTATGCAACTATGTTATCATTACTCCTTAGAAATGTATGAGTATATGCCTAGACTGAAGCATTAAATTATTGAAAATTGTGTGCAATATGTCAGACGAGATGGCTTAGTGGCTAAGGTCTCCGTCTCCCATGTACAAGGTACAAGGTTTGATCTTAACCTCTGACCAATGCCTGTTTGGAGTTTGCATGTTCTCCCTGAGTCTCTGTGGGGTTTCTCCCGTGTCTGAAATACATGCTGAGTGTTTCCATTTCAAACTCACCAATGAATGGAGCTGTGGGCAGCAGCACAGACTCTACATGGTGTCCTATAGGGGGAAGAGTTGTACAGACCAACTGCTTTGGGCATCTACTGTGGTGTGCATCAGGATAGGAAAACACAGATCAGAGAGTGCGCAGTGGCAGGGCTAGCCACTTGACAGTGTAAAATATGGCTCTAGGTGATGCTGTCATGTTGACTAATGTTGCCAAAAATGGGGATGGGTAGTTACGGGTGATAAGTATGTTGAAGTTACAGGTGATAAGTATGTTGAGGACCTGGCCTACTCTGACCCATGTCAGGGACTCTTGCTAACAGTGGAGGGGTATATGTGCCCCTATTGGTCAGTGTGTGCCTGCCATAAAGTCCTGGGTCAATAAGCTGCCACCTGGTGTCTAGTTGCCCAGCCTGGGTTACCTGAGATAGCTCTGCTGAGCGAAAGCTGGATGTAAAATGAACCAGACTGCCAAACATGAACTAAAAATTGCTATGCTTAATGAAGGTTCACTGACAGGACGGAGCTTGTAAGTGTATGCCATGAGGATATGGAGGATGGAGGATATGGAGGAGGCTGGACATCCTATATCCAAGAGACGAGATGTAAGGGCAGTGCAGCAAAGCCACTTGGCTTGGGATCCAGACTCTACTACTCAGGTTGGGGGACAGGCTAGAGAAAGGCTTCAGAAGGCATATCATGAGAATTAATGACAGACACTCATGGCAATCAGACTCCAGTGCAATGATAGGGCAGCATTCATAATCTCAGCCTATGCTCCAGGCAGGACAACATGAAGCTGTTGCTAATGGGTGACTTGGATGCACATATCGTGACAAGGATATGAGGACTGCCTAGGTCCACATGGGTGGGGCAATAGGAAAAAAGAAGGAGAAGCCATTCCAGACTTCTATCTCGCTAGTAGCCAACACATGGCTCAGAAAGAGGGACAGTCACAAGATCACATATAAGAGTAGCCAACATGCAACGGTAGACTTCTTCCTAGTACGGAAAAGGTACTGGTGGGGTAGAATCCATGATTGCAAAGTCATCCCCAGTGAAACAGTCAACTGCAAGCAGTGGTCAGAGAAGGCTCTAAGGTCAACACACCAGGCTGAAGACCTGGAAGTTGACTGCAGACAAAGTTGACTGGAGAGAAAGTACAGTTCAAGGAATTATTCAGGGCTATAGCACCCCAAGAGGAGGAGGAAATAGGTGGAGTTGAAGAAGAGTGGCAGTGCCTAGAAACAGCTGGTGGTGGAATGGAGAAGTCCAGGAAGTCAGCAAAAGAAAGAAGGAGTGCAAGAAGAAATGGGAGATAGAAAAGACTGACCAGGCTAGGAAGGACTACTGCTTGGATTAGAAAGAAGTTGCAATAACAAAGAATAGGACATTGGAGGCACTATACCAACTTTCTGAAAAGTGACTCAGTAAGGGGCACAAATAAACCATATCAGTTGCAAGGCAAAGACAGAAAGATAAAGAAGATAGTCAGACACCCTTCATAAGGGGTGCCAGCAACAACCTGCTCACCAAGTAATTAGGGACCTGGGGACCCAAGTTGATAGCAATCTCACATTTGACAACCACGTGGCCAAAGTGGTTAGAAGAACATTTTATATAGCCCACCTAATCATGAAGGGATTCACATCTAGATCAGGGGAGGTCATCGTGCCTCTTTACTCATCCCTCATCAGGCCCATAATTGAGTACAATGCCCCTTTTGGGATGTACCTTACCAGACACCTGCAGCAACTGGAAAGACCCCAAAAGTACCTCACCAAGAGGATCAAAGGGCTCAAATAGATGCCATGTGCTGCCTGGTTAAAGAAACTCCAGCTCTACTCAGTGGCATACCGCCTGCTCAGAGGCGATCTGTGCCTGATGTATAAAGCCATGTCCAACCCGGAATTAATGGACATGCTGCACCTCAGAAAATCCAAATCCCATCGAGCTACATACTCGAGAGACTTGAACCTCAGCACTGAAATAAATAGGACATGCTGGAGGGACAGATTCATAACCCATAGGCTCCCTTCACTCTGGAATAAAATCCCAGTCCAGGTTAGGCAGAGTCCCTCATTGACTCTCTTCAAGAGGAATCTTGATGAGTGGATGGGAGATCATAGGTTTACCCCGGGTATCACTTCTGTGTCCCTGTTAGACAGAGGCACAGTATACTAACCTCGAAAAAGGGAATAGCAAAATTCATTTAAAATGGGTGGCAAAAGCCAAACACACTCTGGCTAGGCTTATAAATGCCCTATGGCAGATAGCCTAGTTTGAACCTATGACCCTATGAACTTATGAACCAGTCCACAGGACATCAAAGGCAGATGGAAAGAGGATTTCCAGAAACTTCTGAATGATGAAATCCCCACAGAAGCTGTACTGCCTTAGAAACAACCTACAATGAGAGAAGAAGAAGAGCCCACCTTAGAAGAAGTAAGAACAGCAGGAAGATGAAGTTGGGGAAAGCAGAAGTCTCAGATGAGGTCACAGCAGATATGATAAAGATGCTGGGTGAGATACGGGAGAAGTGGCTCCTGAGGGGGCTAATAGCAGTGTGGAGATAAAGGTGTATCCCAGATGACTGGAGAATAAGCATACTCATGCCAGTGTGTACAAGAGAACATTCACAACTGTGGGCAGTACAGAGGCATCAAACTCCTACCACAAACATGAAAGTTCTGGAGAGGGTGTTTGATAAATGGAAATGCAAAGTAGTAGAATGTAAGATGGGATTCAGATCAGGATGCAGCACAATAGACTCGATGTTTGCATTGAGACAGATACTTGAGAAGAAGCTAGAGATAAGGAGAGAGTCCACCTGGGCATTCCTAGACTTGGAGAGAGCATAGAAGGCTGATCTGCACAGTACTGTGGTGGTTTGAAGTCCCAGAAACATTAGTATAATTAGTGCAGGCTTATGTACAAGGACCAGTGACTCAAGTACGAACAGTGTTCACCCTCACAGAGGGGTTCCTATTGGGAATGGGTGTACACCATGGTTCAGCTCTGTGCCCACTGCTGTTCATACTAGACTACATTAGGAAACAGGTTGGAGGGGACAGATCATCAAAGCTGCGGTATGCAGATGATGTGGCAATACAGGTAAACTCTGAGCTAGAACTTCAGCAAAGGATAGGAAAATGGAATGCAAATTTGAAGGCAAATGGAATGAAACTAAGCACAGATAAGACAGTGGTAATCGCAGCAAATTTGGGAAATCAGAAGAAGCTGAGAATAGAGATAGAAGGAAGGTAGTGGAACAGGTAAAACAGCTTTAAGTAGCTTTGAAGGGTGGTTGAGAAAAAGGGTAGTCCAAATGAGATCAAAGCTAGAATCAGAGGGCTGCAGCCAGCTGGCTGGCATAGACTATCATGTGTAGTCTATGACAGAAGAATGTCAAAGAAGCTGAAAAGTAAGGTGTCCAAGACAGTGGTACAACCAGTACCACTGTATGGTACAGAAACCTGGGCAGTAAAGGCAGAACAGTTGAAGAAGCTAGGGGTGATGGTGAGAAAGATGGTAGGATGCACACTGTGGGACAGAATAAGAAATGAAGACATAAGAGCAGAAGCTAAAGTAGCTCCAATTGCAGAAAAGGTCAAAGACAACAGATTGCATTGATTTGGGCACATGTGTATAAAAGCAGAAGACAATCTGGTGAGGAAGATTTGAGACAGACACGAAGACGGTGAGAGGAAATGAGGACATCCAGCAAAGAGGTGGATGGATTGTGTGAAAGAAGATCTGTGACAGTCAGGCATGAGTATTGAAGAAGGCAGGAGTGTGGCACTGAATCGAGAGAGTTGATGACAGTTAACACAATGTCCTGACCTCACGTAGAAAAAATGGGAAAAAGACGGCTGATGATGATGATGATGTGTGCAATATGAAAATGTATGCGACTTAATGGAGTGGTGCAGGATTAACCTGTATGCATACAGGTCAGTACATCTGCATCATTAACAAGCACTACTTTCCTATATGCAGGTGTACAGAAAAATTTAAACAACACAAGTGAAAAGTACATAACGACATACACACGAATTTCCATATGTATTGCTGATGACTCAATACACTCTGTGGTATATGTACAGAAACCTATAGATTCCAACATTATCCGTATGTTGCTATGCAGTATGCTTTTGTAGTGCTTTTATGGATATGTATTAATTGATGCTTATTGAAACATGTACTAGAACTATTGCCTCAAAAAAACAAGATCTATGTTTATGCCTGTTTACCATGTGCTATGTGTGGTCTGCTTATGGATATAGAGGTTTTAGGATGCTTTCCGTAAGTTGTTCAATTAATAATTTTCAGATGTTCTTTGCTAATGTGGATAGCATTTACTGCTCAGTATTGGTTGTGTTGATATAATTTCAACATATATAACACTTCATGATAAGTTCATGTCAATATGAATGCTTTTTACAAAGGTTGTTAAGGCTCAAATTACATTACAGCTACAGGAAACGTGTGACAGCCATCACACGTTTCTGTTTTATACATATTTTATGTGTAGTGTGTTAAAGTGAGAGTGTGGATTGCGTGGTATAATGCTGTTGTATCTGGACCTCAACACCTATTATATCCACTGTAAAAGGTTTAAATCCCACCAAGAGCGTCTACATATGTCCCAGCATATGTAGTTGTTCCAAGTCTTATGTATTCGTCCATTGTTTTCATATCACATATGGTTTTATATGTCAGAGTACTATATGGGACAAGGACTGTTTCCTAGATTTTGCCATTGTATAGGACTGCAGTGGGGTTAAATTGGCATAAGCTGTCCACATAATCATCTCCATATGTGAGGCTTTACATCAGTCTAACATGTGCATTTAACTGTCTTTCAAATAGTGAACAGACCTTGGGGAAACATTTTATCCCACCAGGAAAACAAAATTATACTTGATGCTCTTGCCAACATGGACTGGGCAGGATGTACAGTATAGAGGAATGAGGTTGGGACTGACCTCACCAACATAATTACTGCTGTGGGAAGACACAATAGATTCCAGGAAGCCTGTCACTAACAGTGCCTTTACATGACCCTTTATGCATCCAACAGGGTACAACAGAATAAGAGGTCGAGGGATACCACCATTGGTGGCCTACCATTGATACACCATGATGAGAACACACAGTTTCTTGCATCAATACATACCCAGGGGTGAGATAGAAGCAGGTGTTCTAAGCTGCACATATATGTTCATAGGTTCATAGGTGCATAGATGTTTACTAGACTAACATCCATAACAACCTTTTTAAGCCTAGCTATTCATCCCGAATCACTGACAAGTTCTGTTACCCTTGATAAGTGCAACTAGGGGCTTGGGAGATGAACCATTTATAGGCTGTCTGTGTCCATTAGAGACATAGTTGCCAAGCAAGGAATGAATTTCCTGTTTCCCATCCAATTGCCTAAGTTACATTTGAATTGAGTTAGTGAGGAACTCTGATTCACATGGATGGGAAGCCTGTTCCAGGGGAAGCAGTAGTCTCTGGGATACATGCCTTGTCTCTCCATCAGTTCCTATTTATATCACAGTCAAGGTTTAAGTCTTTAGAATGATAACTCTGGTGCTACTTGTTTTGCAGATATGCAGGCGGTCCATCAGAGTGGAGTCTGACAATGCCTTGTATGCCAGCCATAGATTTCCCCTCAACAGCCTGTAGGAGACAGAATACAAGTATGGAGCCTTGAGGTGGTCTTCATAAGACATGTTACATATGCCTTATAGTCATTAAGTGAGGAACCTCTGTGGATGTTCCAATTATTAGATATGCCTCCTTAGGTACATGCCAAAGGGGATATTGTAATCAACAACATGTCTAATGACTGCTGAATAAAATGGAATAATGACTTTCTTGTCTTTTCAATGTCTAGGCTGCAATGTGCACATACTTCGGCTGCTGTCCAATCTGATGTGGGCCCAGCAGTTATGACCAGACAGTCAACTCAAAGTCATGCTACTTCCCACAGTGTGTCTCTATATTGTTGTGTCACCCTATCAGTCTCCTTTGCGGAGCAACCTGGGCCAATAGTTTCCATATGGGACAGAGGCCGACCAAATCACAGCATGAGCCATCACCATGGGTCCCTAGACTGCATTAGGGTAACACAGAGAGTTGATACAATCTGTCTGGTAATATCATTCTCACCCCATAGTGATAATGACTGCTGTGCAGACACTAACAGTGTCATCTCTCTATGGTTTGTTGTGAAGTCTGATGCCACTGGAATCTGACATTTTTCCTAACCCTAGGTGGCTCCATTTAGTACATTGCACTTTATCCATACTTTACATTGATATATGCTGCTTGTAATATTGACAACAATTATGTTCTGAGTTGGTTTCGTGTTTGCATCTTTTGATAGTGGACAGATAGAAATGGTTCTCACAGAGGTATGTCCCTTATTGTCTGCCATACACACATACACCACTATGAGCATGCATGCATACCTGTGTCACTTGTGGCCTGAAATGATGATCCATGTTCTGATAGATTTGTATATTTTCATGCTGTTATATGCTAGAATTAGTTTGTTATGTCTGATGCTCAGTGTGTACATCTACTGGATAATTGCCATTAGATGCAAATTGTCATGTTGTGGGGGGACAATACCTGAACATAAGTGTTTAATGTGTATGTTTCTGCACATGTGGCTTATCATGACGGGTGTATGTCAGACAGTGTCTTGTTGCATGGGCCAGGTTATGTGGTTGCACACTCCATTGTTCATGCCTGTTTCTTCAGCTCCCTGTGTACTCCTGCTCCTCCTCTAATAGCTGTGGAATGTCATCTTCAGACATCTGGAGTTCTTGGGGTAGTTCACTCAGAGTCGCAGCTGAATGACCAGCACATGTTGTTGTTAGAATATTATGTAGCATGGTTTTGCACAGTAATTATCAGTGATGCCTTCTCAGGTGTGCATTTTAGTGCACCCCTGGATGCGTCTAGACATCTGAACCTAGCTTTCAATATACAAAAGACAAGGAAAAAACCTCCACAAGGATGCTGCTGTTGTAGGAAAGATCTTTATTAAAACAAATTAAAATCCAGAAGCCAGATAAAAAATGTTAGCGCTTTCGGGTGTTACCCTTCCTCAGACAAATTGTAATAATCCTAGGACCATATTTAAAACAAATCTAAACCAATCAAAATCAATAAAAAACCCGCCTATTTCTAAGGGCGGGTTTCATAGGTACAACATCATTAAGACCCGGCCATTTATGAGCCATAAATTCAATGATCCACCTAGACTCAGCAAGTTCTGTTTGCAGTTTTATATCGCCCCCTCTCTTATTCAATGTGACATTAACAATAGCCCTGAATGTAAAAGCATGTGTAGGAAAGTCACTGATATGCCTAAATAAGGCATTGTGAATATCACCATTTCTAATGGCTGATAAGTGTTGTAACAGTCTCACCTTGAACATGTTGTTAGTCTTGCCCACATAGAAACATGGGCAAGAACTACACTCAGCCATGTACACAACGTTCTTCGTCCTACAAGTTGCCCTAGCCTTCAATTCTATCGTCCTACCTGTGATGTGGTGCTTGAACACCGTATCCCTATTAATATAGGGACAAGCTTTACAAGCTCCACAAGGTGCACTACCTACTGGTTTAAAGAAAGCCCTTTCAGGCGTGGTGTGTTCCCTACACAAGAGGTCTTTTAAACTTTTATTTTTCCTAAATCCAAAAACAGGGGCCAGACCTACAACATCTTTGACCTTATCATCACTGATGAGGACATTCCAGTTACTTTTGACTATGTTAGTGATATCATGTATATTGCTACTATAAGTAAAAGTCATTTTAAGGGGATTTCCTTCTGTCCTACCCACTTTCACTACCGATTTACTTGAATGTAGCCATGGTTTGTATTCAGTGTTCCTTTTAGCCTTACTAATAGAGATGGTCCTATCCACCATCTGTCCCTGGTATCCCCTATCATGCAGGAGGCTTTTTAACTTGTTAGTTTCCCCCTCAAAACTAGGTTCATCAGTGCAGATCCTTGATAATCTGCTTACCTGTCCCTTGATGACTCCAGGGAAGGTGTAACGGGGATGCATGCTGTCAAAAGTTAACAGCGTGTTCTTCCAGCATTCTTTCCTAAACAAACCTGTGGAGAATCCAGTATCGGTTTGTGTAATTAGGACATCCAAAAAATCTATCCTGTGCCGGGAGGCTACCTTTGTGAACCTAAAAAATGAAGTGGTGGAATTGAGATATTCCACAAAGCAATCCATTGACTCATCATCCCCTCTCCACAGGATAAAAACATCATCCACATAGCGTCTGTACAGCCTTGCAAGTGGCCACCATTGTGGATGATTGTAGATGTAATGATCCTCCCAATATGAGAGAACAAGGTTGGCATAGGTGTTAGCACAGGGTGTGCCCATCGCTACACCCTGTGCTTGTTGGTATAACTGGACTGGGCCCAGAAAAACATTATGCTCAAGTACTAAACGTAGCAAGACGGTAATCAGTTCTATCTTAGAGTGCTCAACCTCTTTTGTTTGTAAAATTTCAGCTATAGCTTTAACTCCATAATCATTATTAATGACCGTGAAAAGGCTGGCCACATCCAGGGTCACCATAAGAAAAGAGTCATCATTGGCCCCTTTCTCTACCTCACCTAGTGCTCTCAAAGAGCCACCTGTATCTGATAAAATATTGTCAATGCCATCCACTACAGGTCGTAAAACAGTTTCCAACCAGATCGAGGCATTTTCCGTAACCCATTTTCTGCCCGATACTATGGGTCTAATGGGTGGGTCATTCAGGGACTTGTGTATTTTGGGAAGGCCCTTGAAAACAAGGGTCACCACGTCATCTATCCTAAGGAAGTTGTATAGGTCCTCAGTAACAACTCCCCTTTGTAAAAGTTGTTTCAGGCACAGATGAACCCTATCTATAATAAGCTTAACCTTGAGTGGATTGATGGATATGTAAGTCTCCCCATCGGACAGGAGAGATTTCAATTTATCAAGATAAAAACTGGTGTCCATGACCACGGTGGCCCCCCCTTTATCTGCCATCTTAATAGTTATATTACTATTATTGCACAAATCATACAGAGCTTGTTTCTGTGTAAGGGTCAAATTATAATTGTTATGTGAAAAACCACTGTGAAAATATGCCATTAAATCTCTTTCACAGGCATTGATAAAAAGGCTCATAGAAGCAGTGAAAGTGGGAACAAAGACACTGGGTTGTCTCAAAGTAGCCCTACAAAAGTTGTTAGATCCAAACATACTTCGTAGGGCTGCAGTCCTACAAAACATCATAACATCCATGATAACTTCATGAAAAACACTTTCTTTACTAGGCACAAAAGACAATCCCTTGTTCAGTACATGGAGTTCATGTGGACTTAAAACATAGCTAGATATATTATAAACAATATTATTAATGTCATTAGTCAGTCTAAGTACCTCTTCTTGTTCTGTGTGTCCCTGCTCTCGCTCCGAGAGCGTTTCCAAGGTCCCTTCTTTTTGACAGGAACGGGCAGGTTGTTCAGAAAATTTTGTTGTAGAAACATATCCTTAGGTCTAGTTTTTATCTTGATAAATTGAAATCTCTCCTGTCCGATGGGGAGACTTACATATCCATCAATCCACTCAAGGTTAAGCTTATTATAGATAGGGTTCATCTGTGCCTGAAACAACTTTTACAAAGGGGAGTTGTTACTGAGGACCTATACAACTTCCTTAGGATAGATGACGTGGTGACCCCTGTTTTCAAGGGCCTTCCCAAAATACACAAGTCCCTGAATGACCCACCCATTAGACCCATAGTATCGGGCAGAAAATGGGTTACGGAAAATGCCTCGATCTGGTTGGAAACTGTTTTACGACCTGTAGTGGATGGCATTGACAATATTTTATCAGATACAGGTGGCTTTTTGAGAGCACTAGGTGAGGTAGAGAAAGGGGCCAATGATGACTCTTTTCTTATGGTGACCCTGGATGTGGCCAGCCTTTTCACGGTCATTAATAATGATTATGGAGTTAAAGCTATAGCTGAAATTTTACAAACAAAAGAGGTTGAGCACTCTAAGATAGAACTGATTACCGTCTTGCTACGTTTAGTACTTGAGCATAATGTTTTTCTGGGCCCAGACCAGTTATACCAACAAGCACAGGGTGTAGCGATGGGCACACCCTGTGCTAACACCTATGCCAACCTTGTTCTCTCATTTGGGAGGATCATTACATCTACAATCATCCACAATGGTGGCCACTTGTAAGGCTGTACAGACGCTATGTGGATGATGTTTTTATCCTGTGGAGAGGGGATGATGAGTCAATGGATTGCTTTGTGGAATATCTCAATTCCACCACTTCATTTTTTAGGTTCACAAAGGTAGCCTCCCGGCACAGGATAGATTTTTTGGATGTCCTAATTACACAAACCGATACTGGATTCTCCACAGGTTTGTTTAGGAAAGAATGCTGGAAGAACACGCTGTTAACTTTTGACAGCATGCATCCCCGTTACACCTTCCCTGGAGTCATCAAGGGACAGGTAAGCAGATTATCAAGGATCTGCACTGATGAACCTAGTTTTGAGGGGGAAACTAACAAGTTAAAAAGCCTCCTGCATGATAGGGGATACCAGGGACAGATGGTGGATAGGACCATCTCTATTAGTAAGGCTAAAAGGAACACTGAATACAAACCATGGCTACATTCAAGTAAATCGGTAGTGAAAGTGGGTAGGACAGAAGGAAATCCCCTTAAAATGACTTTTACTTATAGTAGCAATATACATGATATCACTAACATAGTCAAAAGTAACTGGAATGTCCTCATCAGTGATGATAAGGTCAAAGATGTTGTAGGTCTGGCCCCTGTTTTTGGATTTAGGAAAAATAAAAGTTTAAAAGACCTCTTGTGTAGGGAACGCACCACGCCTGAAAGGGCTTTCTTTAAACAAGTAGGTAGTGCACCTTGTGGAGCTTGTAAAGCTTGTCCCTATATTAATAGGGATACGGTGTTCAAGCACCACATCACAGGTAGGACGATAGAATTGAAGGCTAGGGCAACTTGTAGGACGAAGAACGTTGTGTACATGGCTGAGTGTAGTTCTTGCCCATGTTTCTATGTGGGCAAGACTAACAACATGTTCAAGGTGAGACTGTTACAACACTTATCAGCCATTAGAAATGGTGATATTCACAATGCCTTATTTAGGCATATCAGTGACTTTCCTACACATGCTTTTACATTCAGGGCTATTGTTAATGTCACATTGAATAAGAGAGGGGGCGATATAAAACTGCAAACAGAACTTGCTGAGTCTAGGTGGATCATTGAATTTATGGCTCATAAATGGCCGGGTCTTAATGATGTTGTACCTATGAAACCCGCCCTTAGAAATAGGCGGGTTTTTTATTGATTTTGATTGGTTTAGATTTGTTTTAAATATGGTCCTAGGATTATTACAATTTGTCTGAGGAAGGGTAACACCCGAAAGCGCTAACATTTTTTATCTGGCTTCTGGATTTTAATTTGTTTTAATAAAGATCTTTCCTACAACAGCAGCATCCTTGTGGAGGTTTTTTCCTTATCTGAATGTTCTGACTGTTTACCTCCAGTTTGGATCTTGTCAGCACCAAGCATTTTGGACTTTTCTTGAATATACAAAAGACATGCTATATGGTATTTCATGTTTTTGGGTGTGCCCTGTTGTAGGCTTTTTCTTCAGGATCGGACAGTTCTCTGTACAGGAACATTAGCCATAGCTTAAGTGGATAACCATAGTCACCTGTTGTGGGGAGTGGACATATATGTTGTCATCATAGATAATATTGACAGGGATGTCCTCAGCTTATATCCTAGTTGTGCTCCTGTTCTTACCATGCAGTATTCCCTCAGGTATTTCAGCTTGTTGGAATGCAGCCCTCAGACCACTTCCCCTCCATATGACAGAATAATGGAAACTTCCAGGGTGTTTCACCTTGATGTTTTTTATTTTATACTGCTATCTGCTGCACACAGCACCTGGCAGTTCATTGATGGCCACCCCTTTCTAGTGATATAGCTGTCTGTTTCGTGATGCACATAAGTCTTAATAGGGATGTGGGTTCAGTCTATTGCACCAAGTATATATGAGAAGCTTGCAAGGTTATAGAACTGGTGCATGACAGTTCTCTGCTCCATGTGAGTAGATGGAAAGTGTATGTATTCATCTATCTTGTTGCTCGTTGCTGCAAGGAATTTTAACAGGAAATGACTGGCAGCTGTCTGCAGCACTCTTACAGCATCTCGCATATATCATTAAAATATCCCAGATGACAGTACACCTAGACTCAGACACACTTTTGTTTTGAGAGGGATGGGGTTGCCTCAAATTGTCTGCACAGACATGTGTGAAACACACATGTTGCACACAGCCTGTGCCAGCTGTCTGTCCAGGCAGTGCATGTCAATGATTTGGTGATCTGAGAGCTGGCTTAGCTACAGCCTTGCTGTCTGTTTAGATGACTGCCTTCAAGTTTGCACAGCCAGATCCTCCTCCATAACTTGCCATACACTGCAGATAGCATTTTTTTGGTATTGTTATGGATTCCCTAAGATTCCATGGGAATAGCTTCCTTTCCTTGTGTTTCAGTGTGGCATTCACTGAGGATTTTAGAAACAGGAATGGCATTGCAGTTTGTCACATTTAAGTTGCATTGTGTACACATGATGTGTTTTGGAATCCAATGAACATGACCAGAATCCATAATTAACCTACACTGAATAAGAACTCAATGCTTGTGGCGTACCTTCTGAAATCTCACCCGCAGGTGGTGCACAGAAGTCTTCCTTTGGTGCACTGTGCTATCTGCAGCTATCTTTTGGAATCCAGTCCCATGCATGGTTTCCCCAAGATTGTCATACAGTAGACAAGAGAAATGGTCGTTTTCCTCTCTGTAGCTTTGCTTGGTCCATGAAATTCAGCAGAAAGAATGACTCAAAAAACTTCCAGGTACTTCACAAATTTAATATATAAACTTCAGAACAACTAGCTTTACAAATTTCACGCAACGCAATTCATAAGGTTTACAACTTCCAGTAAAAAAACAGAACCATTTAAATAACCTCTGTCAGTGACATCATCCTAATTAACATAGTAATCTCTTAAAGGC